>NC_052054.1:46194470-46353159 GCF_903992535.2 Arvicola amphibius | reverse complement strand
TTGATCCTGGTACTGTAGACAATCCAGGCTGCTTTTCTGGGCTTCTCAGGTACTGTCTAGATTCAGTTATCCTCTCTGTATGAAAAGCTTCATGTTTAAATTCCCATCTTAGGAACACTTTGGGCTGAATTTTTTGGAAAATTAGATGCACAAGCTGAATGAATACTTGAATGAACTTCCACTGTCCTCTGTAGGGTGCTATTCTGGCTGTCTGGATTTTCATACTGTATTGCATTTAGTTTCCCAAAGTTTCTTTCTGATGTATTCTGCTCAAAATGAGCAGTTTCAATATGAAAACACATTTCATCATAATTTACACCTGACAACTTGCAAAATGGACATGTCACTTCGTTTTCCATGTGAACAATTAGGTGAGCCTTCATATCTAGTTCTGAGGGTACTGTCTCACCGCAGATGTCACAGGAAAGCATGGTGGGGACATGTGCCTAGAAATGAAGCAAAATCACAAGTCTGAAAGCAAGAGCTGAAGAAAAAGCACATTTCATAAATTACTTGTAGAGGTGTATTAGCTTTGGCAAAAAATATTCAGTGTACCTATCATTCCTTAAATACATATACTTAATTCTAAGCCCCAATCAAAACCTCACTACAGGTTAATCATCTCTTCTCCAAAAATCCAAAGTCCAAATGTTCCAAAATGCAAAACTTCTGAGCTATGACATGATGCCATACTGGATCTATGCCTGATCTCATGGGATGGATGACAGTCAAAAACAGGAACACTGAAAATAAATATACATGTATAATTATATATGAAAATACAAGAGGTACATGACACATATAGAAATTTTCTGTTTAGCCTTCTAAATATTTTAGATAAAGGATATTTAACCTATGCCTGAATTTCAACATACCAAAGGTAATAATAAAATAAAAAAAATAAATTTATGAATCAAACATTTCACTAAGGCATGGTGATGTCTTCCATCTCAGCAATCCTAAGGCTGAAGCAGGTGGATCTCCCTGAATTGGAGGCGAGCCGGGTCTACACAGTTTCAAACCAGTCAGAGCTGCCTAGTGAGACTCCATCACACAAAACAAAAATTCAAAGTGTTTGATTCAAGAAATAGAAAAAAGTATATTTAATTAGGTGTTCATGCAAGATAAGGTTAAAGGAAAAAGTGTAGTCTATGTGTATATTTACTTGCATGCATTAATGAGAAGGGTAAATGTACCTTAGTAGTAACACTTTCGGGCTTTACAAATGTCAAACTGAATAGTTTTTACATACATGGAAACCCTGGATCAGACAAGTCACTCTAGCCAGAAAATGAACACACACTGCAGAGCCCAAAGGTAAAAGCTGAGAGGCTGTAGGAAAACAGCACTCACTCCTGGAATCCAGGAAACCCAGAAAACTGGGTTATAGACGCTGGTTTCATTACATTAGCTAGCAGCTCATTCCTCTGAAGCTCAGTATCAAACGAGTTCCGAGACTTTAGATTTGATGGGCTAATAGCATGCTGATTACTTATAAGAAACTGACTTACAAAAAAAAAAAAAAACCAACAACGAACAAACAAACAAAAACAACCCTTTTCAAGCAATCACACCACCACCTTCCTAACCCACCTAAAAATAAAAACCGAGGGCAATTATCCCCTTCATCTAAACTCAGCTTTGCAAAATGTCTCTCTACATTTTCTCCTTTTTCTTGTTTCTCTTCAGACAAGGAAAGTAGTTTCTGATTCTAGAAGGAAGTTAGTTCTCTTGACACTCAGTTTCGTTTCAGATGAAGGATACAGTGGAAGTGAGATAGGCCAAGGGTAGCCTGGGTGCGCGTTGGCGAAGGCGGGAAGGCCCGAATCTGACAGAGTTCTGCGCCAACGTCCCACCGGGTAACGTCCGACCCGGCTCCGGGCACCGGCCCTGCGGCTAACCAGAGCCGGCCACAGACGGGGTCCGCGGCTGCACCGCCGCCCCTCCCCACCGCGGGAGCCGCCAGCGTCCGGCGGCCGCTCCCCGCACAGCCCGCCCGAGCGCCGTGGGTCAGGCCACCCGAGACTCTGCCCCACCGCGAACCGAAAGGGAGCCCTGGTCTCCGAGAGCCCACCGCAGGACCGCAGCCCCAACAACCCTTCCTCACCGCCGGAGGAGAGATCCCAGCATGCCCCTCTCCAGATGCGGCTGAGCTGTGATGCATTCTGGGACCTGGGGTGAGTTTTCCAGCAGCGTTTGCTAGAGCATCCCGGTCCTTCCCACCTCTCCCGCCGCAGTTTCCACGTTTAGATTTGCTAAAAGAAAAAACTAGGTTCTGAGATCTCTCTCTCTCTCTCTCTCTCTCTCTCTCTCTCTCTCTCTCTCTCTCTCTCTCTCTCTCTCTCTCTTCCTCTCTCTCTCTCTCTCTCTCTCTCTCTGTGTGTGTGTGTGTGTGTGTGTGTGTGAGAGAGAGAGAGAGAGAGAGAGAGAGAGAGCATACACGTGTTTCTATTTACACTGCCTAGTGTCAGGCTCTAAATTATACTCTGCAGGTTAGTTAAAGCAGGTTCCTTCGTCAGGTTACAAAGCCATGTCCCCTGTGGCTATAATCTCCCCAGTGTTCCCACTAGAAGTGTTCTTTGTATCTGGAGGCAGCCTGCGAACTAAAATACACAAAACACAAGACATTCTGGTGACGCAGAGACAAGTAAAAGAAATGAAATGAATACCATAAATGTTACAAAGAAAATAAAACTGAGTTGCAGAGGTACAAATGTTGCCAGGAAGTCTTTTCATTGTTAGGAAATGAGCTAAGCCGTTGGCCCCCCGCACAGAAAATCCAATCAAGCCCAATCAAACTGCCCGTGTTTTATTCAATACAGCACTCTCGGGTGTCGAGAGCATGGCATAAGAGACAGAAAACGGTAGAGTACAAGCAAAATCATGTGTTCCTCCGCGGGACGTCCAGTTAAATACCCTGTGGGAGAGGTCCTGACCCTCCCCCAAAGAGGGGTCAGGACCTGGCATGCTGGGATTTGGAGTCCAGACCCACGCAACTCCCCGCCAGGGGGCTAGGATGGACGCCAGGGGCTGGGGTGACACTCCCAACTTAACATTACAGTCATAAAGATAAGTGTAAGATGTAAGAAAGTCTCCTTTTAGGACCACAGTATTAGTTTTAATGTTAGAAAGTCGACTTACAGAGTTACTGATGTTAGGGTAAGTTCTGTTTAACGAGGTGGACATTCTGATGAACGAAGGAAGTTAAACTAACAAGAAAGAAGCCTAAGACTGAGGAACTTTTGCATACTAAACCATAATGTGCCAAAGCTAGGCGAAGAGCGATTACAACCGTGATTCTCAACTTGTAGGTCTCAATTCATGGGGGAGGGGCGGGGGTCAAAGGACCCTTTCAACGGAGTGGCCTATGACCTTTGGAAAACACAATTATTAACATAACGATTCATAACAGTAGCAAAATTATAGTTATGAAGTAGCAACTAAAATAATGTTATGGTTGGGGGTCTCCGTAATATTAGGAACCGTATTAAAGAGTCAGGGTCGCAGCATTAGGAAGGTTGAGAACCACTGGATGACAAAGTCAGATTAGAGCTGCAGGGTCAGCTCACTTTTGAGCTCTGAGGAAGCTCTAACGTAATTAAATGGGGGGGCTCGTAATCTGATAAGTATAATATTTTTAAATGATGGGGGTAAATGTGTTTCATGAAGCAAAATGTATTTCTTGCTTCTCTGAATCTACTAAAGGGGGTCAAGAAGTGATTATAAAAGCAAATGGTATTCTTACAGGACATTGAAAGTTAGACAATGAACAGATTTGAGTAGTCACCAATTAGCTGAGAGATCAACAACAACAACAAAAAGTCAACTCCCTAGAGGTATAAAAAAAATTCAGAAAACAGAAAACTTCTGGTAAGAATTTGAAGGACTGAAGAAAAGAAAACTTTGTGAAATGTCTAAACACAGTGTAGCTAAAACTCCACTGCAGATTTCCTCCATCACAGCTTCCCAGCCACTCATTTTCCCCTCCAGAACAGATTTGCTTTATAAAGAATGTGGCAGGCCATCTTCTGTAACCGGGCTAGATTCACAACTTGTCAGATCACCTTGCAGGAAGACTTGGAGCTGAGACAGTCATGGACAAAGGAACATGCCATGACTGGACTGCTACCCCAGAGAGGAACTTGGAAGGTCGATGGATAGCCTGCCTCCCTTCCCAATGAGACCACATGGAATAAATGGCCCTTTTCTGCTGTTCACTAGTTACTTGTCTCTGTTAATCAATTTATTGAGGATAAGAGGCCGGATCTAGTTGTTCAGGCATAAGCTGCGATCCTCAGTCTTAAAACCCTAAGCTCAATTCCTCCTCACATTTATTTCTGTCCTACTCCATTTAGTTGGAGATTAGTGTTGAATTCTATGCTTTCCACTCTCCTTGTTTTGCTTCTTTCTTTACTCCTGCTTAAGAGAGAGAGAGAGAGAGAGAGAGAGAGAGAGAGAGAGAGAGAGAGAGAGAGAGAGGTGGTGTTTTGGCAAAATGATCTCCTACTTTATTTACCTTAAAATTAATTTCCTCCGTTTGCCTTTTACTCCTTTGTGCAGCTCTTGTTAGTTATGGGAACTCAATTTGCTATCTAATTTTGTACTTATTAAAAAAATTGTGTTTTTTTATCTTCTATCTCTTCTTTCTTCTGTTCTATTTTCTGAGAAACTTCCTGTTTTATCCTCTAAATTCCCATTGATAGATACACTTAAAACTTGTGATAGTATTGAGGGCCATGCTGGGGAGATGGCTCAGAGATTAAGACCACTGGCCCTTCTTCCAGAGGTCCTGAGTTTAATTTCCAGCAATTGAACCATCTAGAATGAGATCTGGTGTCCTCTCCTGTCATGCAGCCATATATGCAAGCAGAATACTGTATATATAAATAATATTTATAATAGTAGTTTCTAATCCCAAGAGGTGCTTATGCTTTTAATTGAGAATTAAGTATTTTTTCTTGTCTCTTAGTGGATATTGTGGTTTTAACTTTTCCTCTTTTATTCTTATACTATATTTCTTCAGAACTAATTTTAAAAATATTGTTTTGAGGTCAGAAGAGGTAATGCACACCTTTAATCTCAGCACTCAGGAGGCTGAGGTAGATGGATGTCTGCGAGTTGGAGGTCTTTGGGACCTATATATAGCAATTTTCAATTCAGGCAAGACCACACAATGAGAACTTCTGATGAACCAGACTGCTTCCATCTTGGGGTTGAAAGTCATCTGATAGTAAAGACTGATGGATCAGCCTTTTACATCTTAACATTAGAAGCCATTTTGTTACAAGGTCAAAATAAGTCCATTCTTGTTTTCTGTAAAATTTGTGTTTGACCATGCCCTGACTTATTTTCTGGAATGACTCATTCCACACCCTATACCCTAACTTCCAACCTAGTAACATGTTCTGTCAAAATTATACATAACCAAAGTCCACCAACCTTTAAAAAAACCTTGCAGGTTTAGGGCTATATAAACCTTTTCCTGTGTCCAGTGCTATTTCCTCAAACCTACTTTAAGGAAATAGTCTCTTCGGTCTGACAGAAAATAAATCTTGCATAATTTGACCAAAGAATTTGGGTAATGGTCTTTACTCTCATTTGCTGAAATTGACAAGTCAAGCTAGGCTCATTCTTGTTCATGATTAAACTTTTCTTTTTTAAGAACTGGACTCTACCTCACCTGTAACTTTAACTATAAATGGGTCTGTACTGCCTGCCTGTTCCAGGAAACAGCCACCATGCCTTTGTTTGAAAAGTTGTTATGATCATCTTGCAACTCTACCTTTGTTTCAGAAGGTTACTGTAGCTACCTGTTATTATTAATACCTTATTATGACCACCTTGTTATATTCTGTTTTATAACCCTGCCTATTTGCATGCCAAGTTCCCCATTTGGAACTCCTCTATAACAGCTCTTATCTTCCCCTGTTGGGTGAACTGGACATGCGAGATCCACAGAGAAATGAGTGCTGAACTTGCCTAAAGGTGAGATGATTCTTTGGGGTTTCTGCTTGATGAAAGAGTCTGCTAGACATTCTGCAGAACACAGAAGAAAGTGACTGAAAACTGCCAATATAGGTGGAACGGTCTTTGAAATTTCCTGCTTCATGGAAAAGTCTGATGGATACTATGGGCCTATAGGCTGAAGATGGATACCCCAGTGGTACAGAAGAACTTTGGGTGACTGTCCAGGTAGCGAGATGTCTCTGCCAATTCTAGAGTTTTGGAAGTTGTTTACAATGCACTTCCTGTTTACATATTATATCCTTCTGGAGTCTTTGATGGAGTTGAAGAATTTATAGTTATAGTTTTCCTTAGTTATGAAAAAAGATAAAGTAGATATAAATATTTTAATTGTAGTTCTTTCTTGATACCTGTTTTGTTTTATGTAGTTTTGCTATGTTAAAGTTGAAGCCTTTTTGTTTAAACAGAAAAAGAGAAATGGTGTAGGAGGTCCTTCTGGCTATGTGTTGTTTTCATTGGTTAATAAAGAAATTGCTTTGCCCTGTTGATAGGGTAGAACTTATGTAGGCGGGGAGACAGAACTGAATGCTGCGAGAAAGAAGGGCCGAGTCAGAGAGACGCCATGGATCCATTGGAGACAGTCGCTGGGAATTTTACCTGGTAAGTTACTGCCACATGGTGATACACAAACTACTAGAAATGGGTTAAATTAATATAAGAGTTAGCCAATAAGAAACTAGACCTAATGGGCCAAGCAGTGATTTAATTAATACAGTTTCTATGTGGTTATTTCGGGGCTAAGCTAGCCGGATGGCTGGGACAAACAAGTGGGTCTTCCTCCTACAATGCTTTAATTAACCTGACAGTGATGATTCGGTCTTTCTCCTCAAATCTTTGGGATTAATACACCCTGACTCAAATATATATATATATTATTAGCCCAACAAGATAGCCAACACCATAATGACAATATCAGAGTTAGGAACTGGAAGACTCTTGATGAGATCAATACGTGATTAGAACTGGCATTATCATTATTCTGTAGACGGATTTTTATTTAGGCTACCAACTCACTAAAAAAACAACATGGAGGAGACTTCTTATTAATTATGAAAACTTGGTTGGCTGATAGCTTAGGCTTGTTTCTAACCAGCTCTTATAACTTAAACTAACTTATTTTTGGTTTTTTTGAGACAGAGTTTCTTTGCAGCTTTGAAGCCTGTCCTTGAACTAGCTCTTTTAGACCAGGCTGGCCTCGAACTCACAGAGATCTTCCTACCTCTGTCTCCTGAGTGCTTGGATTAAAGGTGTGTGCCACCACCGCCTGGCTAAACTAACTCATTTCTACTAATTTACTTTCTGCCTGATGACTTTATCACCTCATCTCCATGGTGTCCATCCTGCTTGCTCTGCATCCCTTGTTGTCTCCATCTTCTTCTTCCCAGCATCCTCTGTGCCTGGAAATCCTGCCTAGCTATTGGCCATTCATCTTTTTTATTAAACCAGTCACAGTGACACATATCTACTCAGTGTAAATCGGAGGCTCCACCCAAAACCCTCTCCCCTGGAGTTGCTTCAGTCCAAACTCCACCTCTGAAAAAAGCCCACCAAATGTTCTACCCCCAAGGACATTAAAAGTCCCCAACTCTTTGGATCCTCTCGTGGTCTCCTCAAATATACCCGGAGCCACCCAGGAATGCTTTGCTTAGAATAAACCTGGATTTATTAATTCAGGTAATTGGCTTATTTCATCAGTGGCGGCAGATTCCCATTAGCCAGGAATTTAATACTTCACAGAATATTCCACAACATTACTCAGCCCTGAGACTACAGAGAATAAATCTACAGACGTTTAAAGACAAGGCATGAAGTACTTATGACTCAGCAGTCCAGTCATGGCATGTTCCTTTGTCCACTACTGTCTCTTCTCCGATTCTGTCCTACAAGGTGATCTGACAAGTTGTGAATCTTTCTTCAAGATACAGGTTCCTCCCTGGTTACCCCATGGGCTTCAGTCATTCCTTTGTCTAACAGGAGATTGCTGGAGAAATTCTAATTTCATAGAATTATACTTCTAATAGTCTGGTGGGCAAAAAAAATCTAAGTGTCTCTTTAGAATATGTTCATTCTTGGCCACTCAGGCTGCTTACAGTGCTAGTATTTGGAAAGTCTTGTCCAGGATCCTTTTGTTAAGCTTCCCTTCTCAGTTACACACATGGACAAAGAATCAGTTTTTATCTCTTTATATTTCAGTAACCAGACATTTAGCTACTCTAATACATCGAAAATTTCTCTGTGACTGGAATCATGCTGTTTGTCTTGCATATTCAGAGCTTAGCATTACCCATGGGCCTTAGTCTGCTGCCCCCACTACTGCTTGTAGCTCTTCAGGGTGGATTATCGGCTTGGGTGAGTTTGCTATAGTGTAGAGTGCTTCATCTGGAGTTAATTCTTGCATTGATAGAAAACGACATTTATTGAAATCCTTCAGGTGTTAGAGGCTGAAGCAGGAGACTTGTAGGTGACTATTCTTTCTGAACAACATGATGGCCAGCGGCACACACACACACACACACACACACACACACACACACACACACACACACAGAACATCGTAAGATGTTTATAAAGCTGAAGGAGGCAAAAGGCTGCATCTGATTTTCATGAGCCTTGAGTTTTTGCTCTGCTTTTAAAAAACCTGTTTGGGGCCGGGCGATAGTGGCGCACGCCTTTAATCCCAGCAGTTGGGAGGCAGAGACAGGCGGATCTCTGTGAGTTCGAGGCCAGCCTGGTCTACAAGAGCTAGTTCCAGGACAGGCTTCAAAGCTACAGAGAAACTCTGTCTCCAAAAACAAACAAAAACAAAAACAAAACAAAACCTGCTTGGGTGCTAGATCCCCGATAATAAACTGGTTCCACAGCACTTTCAATATATTATTCTAGGATGGAGAGGTAGATGAATGAACGAACAAAGGAGAGCTCGACCTTGCAGGCACAGGGAGGACTAGTGACAATCCTCACAGGCAGCAGCAACCTTGCAGAACAAGCTGCTGGGTGTTGTCCTTCAGAGCCACCAGCTGAGCAGCCACGCCCCTCTGCAGCGACGCTCGCTGCCACGCCCCCTCCGCCCTGGCCGCGAGAGCAAGGGCTTCTGGGAGCCGGCTTAGGGTCTGAGGAAGGGGCGCCGGAGGCGGCCATCTTGGGTTGGTTAACGGGTCGCTGCTGCGAGCCGCGGTCGCGGTCGAGGTGGAGCGTCCACCCCGTGCTGTCCGCAGCCGTGGTCACCGCGGGAGACTGCTAGTCGGGGCTCGGGAGGGACCGCGTGAATGTGTAAGTGTGAGTGACGCAGGCCGGCCGCGCTCGCGCGGGGCTGGGACCTCGGTCTGCTGCTGGTGTGCATGTCCCTGTCCCTGGGAAGGGTTCGGGGCGGGTGCCCCGGGGCTCGCGGGCTCGGGAAGGGCTGCAGCTTGGGGGCGTGGCAGCGATCACGCCGCCCGCCCCGCCCTGCTCGCGGCTCCTGCTCCTCCCGGTGTCCGGCGGCTGTCACCGTGCCTGTAGGACGGTTCGGGGACCCTCCGTGAGGCACCCGAGCAGGCATCCTTAGCCTCCGGCCCCAAAGCCAGCAACCCTGCGTTCCGTGCTGCGCTCTGTCAGCTGGCTTCCCAGTTTGAAGATGAAAATGCAATGCATAATAGATGTAGGGATTTGGAAGCTATGAGAGGGCGTAGCGAGATGTCAACCATGACATTTACACGTCAGCTTTTTCTACACATCAAAGAATGGGGGGGGGGGGGGGGAGACAAGAGGCTTTTTGACTTGCCTCTCAGTTTCAGTCCTCAATAACGGCTGCTGTTTTGTAGGGACTAGGGTTCCTAAAGGGAGGCAGGAAACTTTGCTTCGCACCTAAGTACTGTGTGTTTGGTCGTAGGGACTCAGGATTGTCACTTCCCTCTCTGTACAGGCTTGTCATTTTCTAGCGAGGTGTCCAAGCACAGAGAAATGATGCTTTAGTGACTTGAGAAATTGCTTTAACAAATACCAGAAAAACAAAGACTCCTGGAAGTTCAGATTCATTATGTGCCTAACTTCATCCAATGTGGTTTTTGTAAGAACCGGAATAAAAATAAGTTTAGGAATGACAAAGCAAGCAAACAAAACAAAACAAAAACAAAAGCCTCGGTTTGGCAACTTTAAGATGTCTGGATAGCATTTCTTGTATTTCAAATAATTTTTGTTCAATTCAAGCCTTTGAATTCCAGTCCTTAAAAAACTTGTTTTCCAGCTAAGTAAATTTCTCTGGGTGAGATAACACAGTGAAGAAGGCAAAGTTGCAGAAAGTTAGTATCATTGAATAAAAAGAAAGAACATAATGTGTTCTTGGAGCTACCTTTAATTTGGATTACAAGTTTGTTAATAATTCAAGAGGGATCTAGAATGCAAAAATGTTGTGGGGGAGAAGGGCCCAAAGTGACCCAAACAATTGTGAGGAGTAAAGATTAGAGTTTCTATTCGTTTGCAGTTTTAGTTTTTATTCCTTGAAGAAAATGGCTAGTTTTGTAATTTTCACAGTGGGATGATGGCGTAAATCACAAACAATCCCACACCAGTTTGGAATTATGATTAATAGAATGGTTATTTATTTAAAGGGGAAAAAACTTACAGATCACCGTCCCAGACAACAGCCCTCTGCACAATCAGGAAGGGAGCCTAGTCGTCAGAAGCGGAGCAGGAAGCCAGAGAGCGAGCGGAGGGAAGTGGCCGCAATTTTAAAAAGAGAGACCACGCCCCAATGGGCTGGTATCTCAGCGGCTATTGGCTAAAGGAGCAGAAGGAGCTCCCGCAACAGTGGGGTAATAATTATGATTGTAATACATGTATAAAGAGAAATATTTATTGTGGAATAGAATATTTGTTTAGCTATGGAAAGATGTGTTGCTGTTTTATCTTGTCTGCCTAAGGCACCTGATTGGTCTAATAAAGAGGTAAACGGCCAATATCTAGGCAGAGGAGGGTTAGATGGGGCTGGTGGGCAGAGAGAAAAGGGGAGCCAGGCCCAGCCAGCTGGACACAGAGGAAGCTGGAGAGCAGGATGGACAGTACATACATGAGGTAAATGAGCCTCCGGGCAGCAATAGATTAATAGAAACGGGCTAACTTGTTTGTGTTGTTTTTTATTTTTAAGCTAGCTAGAAACAAGCCTAAGATAAGGCTGAGCATTCATCATTAATAAATCACTGTGTCAAGATCTGGGGCTGGTGGTCTAAAAAGCCTACTGTAGTATTGGAAAGGCTGGGGAGGTAGCTGGGTAAGTATGAAGGCCTTTAATCCTCAGAACCCAAGGAGGCACTTGGGCCAGAGGTGGTGGTGCACACCTTTAATCCCAGCCCTTGAGAGGCAGAGCTAGGCACACCTCTGTGAGTTCAAGACCAGTCAGGTCTATTTAGCAAGTTCTAGGCTAGCTAGGCCTACAAAGAGAGATCCTGTCTTTAAAAATAAAATGATTGTAAATCACTTTTGTGGTCCCATTGCTAGGGATTTGAAACAGGCAGATTCGTGGAGCACCCTGAGAGCCCTCTGAGACTAAATAACAAGCCCAAGGTCCTTGTCTTAACAGAAAAAGTGGGTGACTCCTGAGGATCGAAACCTAAAGTTGATTGGTGGTGTTGACACATGCGAGTATACACATCCATAAATAAATAAATGAATGAATATTGACGATGGAATATATAGATTTATATATATATGTGGAATATATATATATATTATACATATATAAAAGTGTGTGTTCAAAGTGTTTAAATGCCAGCAATCTACATATGTAGTTGAGAAAATTTTACAAGATTTATTTGTATAAATAGAGTATTTCAGTAACAAATGTTATTTCAGAAACTAGTTTTTCCTTGTTTTTCTACTTAAGCTGTTAGTGAAATTAGAGTTTTAAAAATACATTTTTTCCTTTAAACTTTTATTTTTATTATTTTAAATTATTTATACATGGGCATGGGTATGTGAGTGCAGGTGTCAGAAGCATTGGATTCCTATGGAGCTGAAGTTAGGAGGAGTTGTGAACCGCCTTGATTTGGGTGTTGCAAGCAAACTGGGGTCCTCTGTAAGAGCAATACATACTCTTAACCATTGAACTATCTCTCCAGTCCAAGGTTTGTAATATATAAAAAGAGAGGAGAATGCATACATTGTTATTAATTAACCTCGATTTAACAGTTTCTAGTTTCTGTTTGTAGATTGACTTAGTTATTTTTTCTATTGCTGTGATAAGACACCATGACCAAGACAATTAATAAAAGGAAGAGTTTATTTGGGCCTTACAGTTTCAGAGGGATAGAGTTTATGACCATTATGACAGGGAGCATGGCAGCAGGCCAAAAGCGTGCTACTGGAGCAGTAACTGACAACTCACATCTTGAGACCCCACAAGGCAGGGAGAGAGACACTGGGAATGGCCCAAGTGTTTTGAAACTCAAAGCCTGCCCCTCCTCTGAATTCTTCCCAGTTACTTCTACCAGCTGGGGACAGGTATTCAACCATGAGCCTATGGTGCCTAATCTCATTTAAACCACCACATAGGTATATATGAATTGCTGAAACATATGTGAAAACTGGATTTTGACCAGCTGTAGATGTCTCATGTATTCTGAGCGTGAGGTTTACCTCTGGACTCTGCTTCTAATCTACAAACTTTTTCCCATTCTTTAGTCCTTAGCCCATTGTGTTCTAATTTGAACTCCTTTAGTAGTGAACTTTGCTTTACTCCTTTTACCAGTGACCTCTGGTTATCAAATCTGATGCCTTGTTTGGTACTTGGTTTGTTTGCTTGATGAGTCAACGGAAGAGTAAAATATGTTGAGGAGTGTGTTATAATGTCACTGCTACTCAAATACTTCTCTGGCTCTCGTTCCTTGCACTCTCCCCACTCCTGTATTTTCTCTTACTTTCTTCTCTGTCCCAATTCTTTTGGTTTTCTTTCGTCTTGCCCCCCCCCCCACTGAAATGTGTAGTGAGGAGCTGCGGTCAGGCCTGCTTTTTGTCCCGTCCGGCTCCCAGCCACCCGGCTAGCTCAGTCGGTAGAGCATGAGACTCTTAATCTCAGGGTCGTGGGTTTGAGCCCCACGTTGGGCGCCAAAATGAAGGGGCGTGGTTGATCGGCAGTTATGATTCACCAGACTAGCTTTAATATATAATACAGCTTTAATAAAGGAAAGAAAAGGGAACTTACAAGTCAAAGGTTCCAGCGAGGAGTGCAGGAAAACAAAGAGCAGGAGGGCTGCAGGCCCGCCAGATTTTATAAGTAAATATTAGCCTAACGGGGACATGCCTTACAAACAAGGTGATTGGCTGGGTTTCCCCTTCAGAAATGTAAATACCATGAGGAGTTTTCCTGTCACCTTTCTTTTTGTGGCTCTCCATGACATTGGATAATCAAGTCAGGACCCTTGTTCTGTGTTTCAAACTGTATTTCCAACCATCTGTAGCTCAACGCAGTCTCCTAAAGTCGGGATTCATCTATTACAATGACTGCAGTTAACGTCAGCAGCACTCTCATTGAGATTTCACTTGTTTCCTTTAGTTCTGCTCCATAGGATCAAGTTTGAACTTCCCAGCTGGACTGCAGGAACCATATCTGTTTCATGTTTACAGCTTCATATCTGTTTCATGTTTACAGCTTCATATCTGTTTCATGTTTACAGCTTCATATCTGTTTCATGTTTACAGCTTCATATCTGTTTCATGTTTACAGCTTCATTGCTGTCTCTTTCTGCTTGAGGCACACTTTATTTCTTACTGTTCTATGTTTATGCTAGGCTTCTAATTTTTTGCCATATCTTCATATATTCTTTCTGTTTGAAATGCTTCTCCCCTCCCCTTTCTCTCCTTTTTCACAGAGCAACACTGAAGCCTTTCTGAGCTTCCTAAGGGACACTTAATTGCTGTTTCTTACTGTCCTCTCACAGAATTTAATGCATATGTTTTAGTGTACTTTATTGCTTATATACCTGCAAACCAATTAGCATCTTACATCAGAGAGGTCAGATACATGAAAGCCCCCCTCTTCTTTGTTTCTGTTTTGAGGCAGGGTTTTTCTGTGTAACCCTGGCCATCCTGAAACTCACTATGTAGACCAGCCTGGTCTGGAACTCAAGAGATCCACCTGCCTCTGCCTCCCAAATGCTTTGATTAAAGGCATGCGCCACCACTGCCTGGCAACTGGTTAATAGTAGCTTCTGGTCAGGCCTGGGTATGTTCTTCGGACTTATCACAGTAGTGTATTAAGTGATCACTAAGTATCTGTCACATTTAACTTACAGTTGGAATACTGCTGTAGATCACTGTTTAGTCCTCATGTGTGAACCCAGAGTAGGTTATAACATAAGCATAAAATATCATGTATCAGTATAATAACGGTGATGAGTATTTTTAGACCCAAATTTGTTACTTGTTTAATATTGCTAAGGCTTAGATGTGATTTGTTCCTGCCAAAATTTGTATTCTAATTTCATTGCCAGTGTAGAAACCCTTTGGACCAGCAGCTTTGTCACCTTATCTCATCTACAAATGCCCACTGACTTTGCCTTTCTGCTTCTCTGCTGTGTATTAATTAGCATGAGGCTCCATCTCAAGTGGGGCATCTGCTGGCACCTTCCTGGCCTCCAGGTCTGTGAGCTAACTAAACCTCTTGTGAAGTAAGTTGCTAGGGTCTCAAGTGGTCCTTAAGGCATCAGGAAATGTGCTAAGACTAAGAAATAAATACTGAACTATTTGGTCATTTTTCTCTAATATGATAGAGGTGTGAGAGACAGTATTTTTGGTCAAATGTAATCAGTGATCTTAAATTTAGTTGCCTACACTAAGCCTCTTACGTTGTTTTGAGAGTTATCCCTGTATGTTTTCTTCCCCTAAGGTTCCATGGCTAGTCCAGGGAGGGATAACTACAGAATGAAAAGTTATAAGAATAAAGCCTTAAATCCTCAAGAGATGCGAAGGCGGAGAGAAGAAGAAGGAATACAACTTCGAAAACAAAAAAGGGAAGAACAGGTGGGTGTTCTTAGATACAACAAATCCATCCATTCTAGTCTGTACCTCATGTGGAGGTTTGCAAGTTTAATTATCATTGCTGTATTTTAGAAAATTTTAAATGCTAAGTGTTTGAGAAAATTGATTTGCTAACTCTGTTCCTTAATTAAGTCCCTGGAATAATATTTGTAAATTCATTGATTAGAATCTTGTACTAAGATAGTTACTGACTATGGTGATTTTTTTCTTGTGTTAATAAACATTTTGCTATCATACTTTTCCCCAATGCTAAAAATGCTTACCATTGAGTCATTTAGCTCACCTTCAGTTTTCAGCATAGACTTTGTCCCCAGAAAACACATGATATGTGTTGTGGATTTCATAAGTCTTAAGGTAATTATAGTCATCTTTCTGTGTTTTCATTTTATGCTTTCTGTATTTGCTAATATAATAGCTTCTATACTTTGCATATGCTACTTATGGATACGTCTTAACATTTTTCATTCCAATATAGATTTGGAAATATTTATAAAGAAGTAGTTCTTACAATAACAAATAAGTAGTTCTTACAAAAACAAGCTAAAAATAGTGTATGTAAAGGACTATTCCCAAAAGTCCAAGAAGGCCTGCTTAGAAATGTAGTAATTGTGGTTTTTCAGCTCCTGTCTGCAGTATCTTGCAGAACTTACTTCAAAGAAACAAGCAGACAAACAAAAAAACCTGTTGACTAAAAAAATGTGTGTACAGACAGTGGAAGAGCTGTATTTATTTAATCATCAAAGTACAAGGAGGTTTTTTGGTTGTTTTTTATCTTTCTATTTTTATTAATGGAACTAAAAGGTATAGGGCTGTTTTTCCTAAGACTTTTTTCCTATTGCTCTTTTTTATTTTATTTAGACAGGGTCTCACGTAGCCCAGGCTGTCCTCAGATTTTCTTGTAGCTGAGGATGACCTTGAGTTCTAGAGCCTCCTGCCTCTAACTCAGGTGCTGGAATTATAGGCATGCACCACCATGCCCAGCTTCCTATTGCTTGTTAATTGGCTATATTGACTCTGTAGCATGATAGTTATACTGTGTGATTTACTTTTTAAATCAAGAGTTCTCTTTTTAAAGATTTGTTTTTATTTATTATGTGTGTATGTTTGTGGGAGGATATGTGCATTGAAAGCAGTTGGCCATAGAAACCAGACGTATCAGATGCCCTAGAACTGGAGGTACAGATGGTTTTAAGTTGTCAAACTTGGGTACTTGGAATTTAACCTTGGTACTGGGACTCTGGTCCTCTGCAAGAGCTGTATGCACTTTTAAGCACTTACCCATCTCTCCAGTCCATAGTAAAGATTTTCTTAGAAAAATTCTTCTATAGTTAGTCATCAACTAAAGAAATATATGCCTTTTCAAGCCCTATAAAATGTAAATGTTTAATATTTTGAATTATAAAAATCATTTTGTTTACTCATATGAATACTATGACTGTTGAATGTTTTGGAAAACTTAGTATATAAAATAATTTTTCTTTGTTGCAGTTGTTCAAACGCAGAAATGTCTCTTTGCCCAAAAATGAAGACTGTATGCTAGAGAGTCCCATCCAGGACCCAGATGTCAGTTCCACTGTACCCATTCCAGAGGTATACTTTACGAAAATGTGTTTTGGTTTGTATTATGCCTCATAATATTTCTGAGACAGTATATACATCAAATAATATAAATAATATTCATGCAAAAACATTTGCCTGTTAATTTTATTTCTGTGTTTTAGGAAGATGTCATCACTGCAGATATGATTCGGATGGTTTTCTCTAGCGATGCTGAACAGCAGCTGGCAGCAACACAGAAATTCAGGAAACTGCTCTCTAAAGGCAAGAGTTATTTTCAGTGGCTATTTGATGTTGCAAAATTTAAGGCAGAGATTTATATTTTTTAAAATTTTGGGAGACTTATTTTTTTTCCTTTTTTTGCCAGAGACAGGTCTTAATTTTTCTTTAAAATATAGTTTAGCCTGATATGGTTGTGTACACCTTTGTTTGATTTTGGTTTTTTTCCTTTGAGAGAGGGTCTGTGTACCTAATCTTGGTAACCAGGATGACGCTCACTAGGTAAGTCAAGCTGGCCTCCAGTTCATACAGGCTGGCTCACCTGCCTCAGCACCCAACTTGGTTGTGTTTACCTTTTTAGTCCCAGCATTTGGGAGGCAGAGGGAGGCAGATCTCTGTGAGTTGGAAGCCATCCTGGTCTACATAATGAATTCCATGCCATCCAGAGCTGCAGAGAGATCCTGTCTTTAAAAAAAGTATTTTAAAGTATCTTTTTCAAAATATATTGTTAGAATAAACCCATTGTAGAAAAAAATTATAGAAGAATCTAAAGAAGCAAATCAAAAATAATTCTGTTACCAGTAAATAAGGCTATAATTCTATATAGAATATACTTTTTTAGACAGATTTTTTATTTGTTCAGTTTTGACTTGGAGGAGACAAGGTTTATCATGTAGCTAAGACTGGCCCCAAACTCTCCATCGTCCTGCCTCACCTTCACAAGTGCTGGGAGTTCAGTTATGCAACACCGTACCCAGCTCTTTCATTATTTACTGACCGTTTGTAATTCACATGGTCAAATTACTTACCCAGTTAGTATTAGTATTGTTTCATATGTAGAATTTATAGAATTGGTGATTGAATTGTAAGGAATTTTTAAGGTGTTAAGATTTTGCAGATAATGTGACATCACCCACCTTAAAATAAAATTTGCTAAGGTGAGGAGTGAAGGCAATCTTGTGGTTTGGTCAGCATAATCCAAGTCTTTTGTCTTTGCTCTCTTATGTTTTAAGAGTGAGTGTATTATAAACAGTTAGAAAATAGGGCTGGCAGAGTGCTCAGTGGATAAAGGCAATTGCGACCAGACTCTGTGACCTGAGCTTGATCCCTAGAGCCTATATGTCTGAAGGAGAGAACTGACTCCTCCCAAAAGCTGCCGCCTGTCCTCTGCACTTGGACAGTGGCATACAGTCATTTGTGAACATGTCTGCACACGCCACATAAATGAGTGCAAAAACTTTAGTAAGAGAAAATTATCAAATATATCTTACTTTTTAATGACTACATTTAGCTTTCATATCTCATCCTTCATCTTCCAGTCGTTCAGAAATATTATGAAATCAGAAATGATTTCTTTTTATCTCTGCACTTTAGAATATTTTTGCAGTTGATATTTATGCTATCTGATTCAAATTTTTTATTATATTCTTTTTCAAGATTTGTTTTTGACACATGCATAGTGTACAACTGATAGGATTTCTGTAGATTATGTTTGAGAATTTTGAAGTTGTTCTTAATTATTTTTCTACCACATCTTTATTATTATTGAACTTATTTTGATTCTTTAAAGTAAGAATGTAGTTTGAAAGATTTTAATCTTTCTGTTATCTGTATCATCATTCTCTGAGGTGAGACTGTTTTAGTAAGACAACTGTTTTCTGTAATTTCAAACTGTCATGTTTCTATTAAGCTTTATATGTCAATTATTTTTCACCGTTTCTTCTTAATATTTGTATTTTTAAGCCTATGTTAGACATAAAACAGGGGATATAAACGCTCTCTTTTACTGATTGACATGGATTTCTGCCAAGTCTATCAGGGATAGGAGAATTTTGGGTTTACTATATTTTTATTTAACCTGGGGAAGCAGCTGTAAATAGAACTCTTAGCAGAAACAGCAGGCAGCTTGTAATTCTTCATCTTTAAGTAGTATTCTAACAGTTGCCACAAAGCAGATTTAAGTATGCCACTGGCTACTGCATAGCCTACCATTAAACCTAAAACTGATTTAAATCAGATGATAAACCTTTGCTAAAATCCCTTTATCTGCTTATCCATTATGGCCACTCTTGTAATGTAAATTATGGGTTACACTTCTTCAATTCCATTTTTGCAGAGATTTTCCCAAAGCTTTTCTGTTCTGTATTATTCTTTGTTTTCAGTGCTGGAGCATATTTTTTCCTATTTTGCTTATATTTAAATTGCCAAATGTCTATGAATCTTATTTATAATAGCTCATCACCTTTATAAGCTTATATAGACTTTTATTTTGTTATGTAATATCAATAGCTATTCATGGTATGTGTTAAATTAGCTGATAATTCTAGTGCACTTTAATTGGCTTCTTTTAGATGGAATGATAAAAAGTGTTGCTTTGAACTTTGGGCAAAGAGACTGCATTTGTGTTCTTATGTAAGTGACAGGTCTGCGTCTGTGTTTACTTATAGATACTGATGGTCCAGTGTCCATTTCTCACTGCCTTCTAACCACACATCCTGTTTTCATCTGCCATCTCATCACCTCTGTCCTCAAAGACAGCAACACAAATTTCTGTTCTTTAAATTTTAAAAAAGGAAAGTTTAGAGTTTTCCATCAGAAAAAGAAAAAAAGAAGATAAAGCTGGTAACTCTTGTCCAAAAATTCTGACACTTTCAAAGATAGAGGTTGAAGGGGCATAAATGTCTACTAATGTTTTGTAAGATAGGGGAAAGGATAAACATTTCAAAAAATCTGGACTTTCATTTACAGCACAAAGGAAAAAATTTAATGGACATAATTTTGTTCATTAATTTCGACTGACTGCGAGTTCTCTCAAGGGACTTGATGAACAGCTGTTTTAGTACCAGTCAGGTTGAGCATGATAGGTGTATGTGGCTTGGCTATGCTTCCTTTAAGAAAAGTTACAAAAGCAACCGCATAGACACACTAAAGTGTGGTGTGGGACAAAGGAGAAAAGAATTTAGGGAGTTTCTGAAGTTTTTAAGTGGTAATCGTGAATGACTAGTGAGTTTAACAAAAGAGGTCCGTTTCTAGGAAGAGAATAGAAGACGTACAGGAACACCACCCCAGAAGCTACTGAACCACTGACAGCACTGTTTATTGAAGCAGAGGTAGAAGAAAGATTTCCTTGTATTTAGTTGGTCAGTACTTAAATACATTTGTTTGAATTTTATTTGAATTGCATGAGGATTTATGATTTTCAAAAGTCTGCATTTCATGAAAAAATCATGGTTTTTAGATAGTTTAATAGCATTTCTATAAATAATAAATAATGTCTAGACAAAATAAAATCTTGTCTGACTGAGACAGGTAAGTGAATGATTATTACTAGTGAGGGAACATCCTTGGAAATCGAGGGTAGTGCTGTAAGGATTTAGTGAGGACTTTCTCGTTGGGGTCGGGAGTATTAGACTCAGATTCTCCCATTTTGTAAGGATGATCTCTTAAATATATTTCATATTGGGAAATATATTTTAGTTACCTATCATTGCAGTTAATGAAAAAGTAGTTTGCTTTGCAAAAAGTACTGCAGTAATGAGAACATTTATCTGCAGTTACATCCAGCTAAGAGTTTACACCTAGGTTAGTGAAACGTATGCCATCTGTGACAGTTATATTACTTTGCAATTTGTTAAAAGTCTAGAATCACCTAGGAGACTAGCCTCTGATCATGCCTGTGAGGGCTTGTCTTGATTTCCTTAACTGAGATGGGGAGACCTGTCCACTGCCATTAGCACTGTCCTCTGGCTGCAGCTGTGCACTGACTGTGTAAATGGAGAGGTGGCTGAGTAGAGGATGTGGCTCTCTCTGGATGCAGTGTAACCAGTTGCTTCATGTCCTTGCTGCTGTGACTTCTCTGCTGTGATGGACTGCAACTATTCCTTTAACGTTCTTTGTTTTTTGTTTTTGTTTTTTGTTTCGTTTTTCAAGACAGGGTTTCTCTGTAGTTTTGGAGCCTGTCCTGGAGCTAGCTCTTGTAGACCAGGCTGGCCTCGAACTCACAGAGATCCACCTGCCTCTTCCTCCTGAGTGCTAGGATCAAAGGTGTGCACCCTGGCTTGGTCAGGCTGTTTTATCACTACTCAAGGAAAAGGAGCTGAGATGCATATTGTGTGAAATGGGGATCATTTCATTGTTTTTCTGTGTCTATGTAACATCCTTTCTTTTTTAAATCTTAGAACCCAATCCACCAATAGATCAAGTTATACAGAAACCAGGAGTTGTACAGAGATTTGTGAAATTTCTTGAAAGAAATGAAAATTGTACTTTACAAGTGAGTCTGAAGTTTTCTTTTTAAATCTCCTAGAAATGACTGAGTTTCTAGTGGAAATGGTTTCAGTGCTAACTATATTGTAAGCATTAATTAAATACTTGACCCTTAAAGAAAAAGTAGGTATCACTCTTGGTTAGTGTGCATGGCTATGATGCTAATTTCTGCTAGGAATTATTTTATTGAACAGTTCCCGGAAGCATAAAATCACAGCTAATGTTAATGAAATTCTATAGGTGTCAACCTTTGTAAACTATTTTTTTAAGATTGATAGATTTATTATGTATACAGTGTTCTGTCTAAATGTATGCCTGCACTCCAGAAGAGAGCACAGGATCTCATTATACATGGTTGTGAGCCACCATTATGGTTGCTGGGAATTGAACTCAGGACATCTGGAAGATCAGCCTGTCTCTTAACCTCTGAGACATCTCTCCAGTCCAGCTACTTTCTTTTAGAAAACTCAAACTAAAGTGTTAATCTCATTATTAAGCTTCTTTATTTTTTTTCTGAATCAGGGTCTATCTAAGTAGCCCTGACCTTAAATGTAATTTACAGAGGTCTGCCTTCCCCTGTTAATGTGTTGAAGTTAAAGGCTCTAGCCACCACATCCACCTCTGTTGGTTCTTAAAGAACTGCTTAAAATGTTTCCAGCTGATCTTTTTAAAGAATAAATTGGTATGATCAAAGTTAGATTTTTTTTCCTAGAGAGCATTATCTCTAAACCCTGATATGGTTACAATCTCCCAAATCATTTGCTACTGATGATAATTTAGTGGAGATTGCAAACATTTTAATGTTACAAAGAGATAACACTCCTCACTTTGATGTCTGTATACACTCTAGAGTCAGGCTTATGTTTTAGGGATTGGAAAGGACTTCCCTCTAAACTCAGTGCTGTTGTCAGTGAGGGACTGTGAGACACAGTTGTTGAAATTACAGCTGAGAGTGGTGGGCCACTTGTTTGAGCAGTTTGGGAAAGGCCCCAATTTTAGGTATAAGCAAAAGAATATGAAATACATGTGAATGTGAAAAAAAAATGTTTAGAATTCCTAATCAGAGTCTCTGAGGAAAAGGATGTTTTATTCAGGTCAGTTATTTTGAATAAGAAGTAATAGGATTTTATCTCTGCTTTATAAAAACTGTTGAGTACAAACTAAAGTGCAGGTCTCTGATATTTATTATTATTTGGCTCTTTACTTCTAGTGAATGAAAGAAGAAATGAATGGACATAAATAAATAAAATTATTGAGTGCTAACTTGAGAGCCAGGCATTATATAAGATATTGTAGGTCCAGAATTAAGACATTGTTCCTGCTTACAGAAATTCAAGTGCCTTGCAGAAGGTAAACATCCTGAGAGCTAAGAAGTAGCACAGTGTGCTTAGCACTGCAGCCTGGCTATGAAGGAAGTGCTCTGGGGACACAGGATGGAGCAGCTGACAGGGGATGAAGGAAGGAATATTCCATGAGAGCATAGCATTTTTGCAGGCAGTGTGGTGTGTATGCAAGAACATTGGGAACTTAAATCTTTATTCGATCCTGATGAAATTTACCAGAGTAATTTGGGGATCACTCCATACTGTTACTTAAATGGGTGTTGATCTGCTAGTTCAGACCATTAGTCTAAGTTCAAACTAGGTTCCTGTGGGACATATTGTCTATAGTCAGTTTTTGTTAGGCTTGTACACTTTTAAAAACTAGCGACTTCAAACGAATATACAGCTATTTCACATTTGTAGCAAATCGAAACAGTTGTCATTGCTACCGCATAATACAGCTGTGTTTGTGTGTGTGGATCTGTTGCCCGAGTCCAATGCCCGCAGAGGTCAGAGGCATCCATCTGCAGTTACAGGGAGATTGAGCACCCATATTTTGGTGCTGGGAATCAAACGTGGGTTCTCTGTAAGAGCATCCATGCTCTTCACCACCGAGCCATCACTCCAGCTTTAATGCCATGGCTGTGCGTTCCATTTTGTTCAGTTCTTCAGTAGGGTGTGACTTTACCAGTCTTCCTAATGCATTCTCTTAGGGGTACAGGTCAGATTTGTAAACCTGTAGTTACTTTCTGTTTGTTTTCTTATTTACAACTGATGAGGGAGGGCTATCATTTCCACTGATGTGAAATATAAGCTATTTCTCAGGGTTTTTCTTCTCCGTCTTTCAGAGGTCCTGTTGTATGAAAGACTACCACACTTCAAGTCCCACCTCTGTTTACAATAAAACCTCTGTTGAACAAACACCTAAATGTCTCACATTCTAATTTTCATGTTTTTAAATGAGGTTGGGGTGACTTGATCCCCCAGGACGCAAGTAGCTTTATGATTCTTTCACTCCGTAAGTAGTATCTCATTTGTTTTTGAAGAGCCCGCTTTAGAATACCAGTTGTATTTATATATTTTTGGCATTATAAATATACTTCTTTTTGGTTTTAGTTCATGCAATCTGAAGAATCTTTTTGCTTATTTAAATATTGTTTTCCCATCTATAAACTTGATTTCTCAATATTTTTTATAACCATAAGTCAGCCTTTTTACTTTGTTTCTACTTCCTTATCCTTTGTGACTTTTCCTTTATTCTGTCATTCACTTCACTTTTCTTTCCTTAGTTTGAAGCTGCCTGGGCATTAACTAACATAGCATCTGGAACTTTTATGCATACAAAGGTAGTGATTGAAACTGGAGCTGTTCCAATTTTCATCAAACTTCTCACTTCGAAACATGAAGATGTGCAGGAGCAGGTAAGTTCCTAACTTGTGCCGCGTGTTGTATATAGAGATTTTAATTTTCTCTTGAAAATACTACTTGTAATTTTGATCTCTATTTCATTATTATTCCCAATTTGCCTAACATTTATTTAAAATACATTAATTTTTTTTTCATTCTCATGTCAGAAGTGGGAAAGAATGAACTGCTTTGGCCATAATTCTGTTTTTTTTGATGAGAATGGTCTCAGCACAGGATCCACTTTTCTATATGTGAAAGCACACAGGGAGATGTGGGTGGCTTCAGGGCTTATGTCTGGAATGCTCTGACTCCTTCTCTGCATGTACAGGGCATATTTTAATTTTTTAAAAAAAAATTATATTACTTTGAATTGAATCATTTTGATAGATTTCAGTAGTTAATTTTCAAAGTTTTCTTCTAAGAGAGAAAATTTGATAACATGATTGAACCATCTAAAGAAACTCAAGTTTTGGGTACTTTTGTTTTGGCTGTGCATGCTCATCTGGTGATCTCCTTTTCCATTCATCATTTAGTTTCATGAAACTTGTATCCACTTGCCACTAATATTGGGTAGTTTTTTTTTAGGAGGTTAATTACTCTTCTAAGAAAGTATTACTAATTATCCAACACAAATTCATATTTTCAGTAACTCATTATCTCTTCATTAATTGTACATTTGCTTTTCTTAGCTTACTAATGTTAATAATATAGATGTGGACATCATCGTGTATTGTTTTTTATGTGCTTCTGGGCTATCTGGTTACTTTATTAGGGAAAAGGAATTACCTTGTCAAAGCATATGGAGATGATTGCGCAAATATAGCCCCACCTACAGAGAGAGAATACTTTTTTTTTTTAAGGCAGGGCAACCTATGTAGCCTTGGCTGACCTCAAACACAGCGATACATTTGCCTCTGCCTCCAAGGTGCTTGCTGGGATAAAAAGTACACGTCACCATATCTTCCCCCCTCTTGATAATGTTATTAAGGTTTAGTAATAAGATAGTAAAAATTATCTTTAAAGTATTTTTTGGTCTGGTTTTAAACTTTTTTTTTTAATTTTAATCTTAGATCTCAAATAGATGTTAAAAATAATGATTCATGTTTTAAATTCTAAAATAAGACTTTCCAAGTTGAAAACATAATATACTTTTGTGTTTCTATGAAAGTTTTAAAGTGAGACTATGATAAAATGGTAATTTTCATTTGGATAGTCACTCATATAATTAAAATTCCCTACTATTTGCTTTCAAAATTATACTAAATTGACTAATCTTAAAGTTTCAGTGTTCATCTAATTCTCATCTTAGTTATTTATACTATGTTTTTTTTTTTTTCTTTTTTCTTTTTGGTTTTTCGAGACAGGGTTTCTCTGCAGCTTTTTTAGAGCCTGTCCTGGAACTAGCTCTTGTTAGACCAGGCTGGCCTTGAACTCACAGAGATCCGCCTGCCTCTGCCTCCCGAGTGCTCGGATTAAAGGCGTGCGCCACCACCGCCCAGCTTATGGTTTTTTTTTTTTAACTCTTACTCAGAAATTAGTACCATTCTAGCTAGATTTCTTGGCAGAGGAGTAAATCTCTAGTATAATTAGAAAATTTTCTAGATAAATTTATCTTTCTTGGTAGATTCAAAATAGATTCCTTAAGCTCTTCTTTGAATATTATTGAGAGTTCACTAGAATATAAGGAAAACCTAAGTGCCCTTACCTTATGATTTAAAATATGGTAGCATTTCATTTAAAAATTTCTTCCCTTTCATCTTTCCTTGCCTTTGTTTTTTCACATTTCCTTGAAAACATTGTTGCTTTAGAAAAATTCTCTTAGCACAGAGTGTCTGATTTAGGATATTGTCTTAAGAGCAATGTTTTATTTTTCTCAGGCTGTTTGGGCACTTGGTAACATTGCTGGTGACAATGCAGAATGCAGGGATTTTGTTTTGAATTGTGAGATACTTCCACCTCTTTTAGAGTAAGTATTTTGTTTCAGTTTATCATAAGTTAAATTTGCATTTCGAAAACAAAATTATATACTCCTCCATTTCTATATAACAGTTAAATTCTCAAACATTGTTTTATTTTGTAGTTTTATGATTGGCCAGGCCAAAAGTTATTTAAAAGTAGGTAAAACCAAAGAAAAAAAATTCAAATTGTATCCTTTTTTAAAAATGTCTTTTATGATGCCAGGTGATGGTTGTACAAACCTTTAATCCCATCACTCAGGAGGCAGATGCAGGTGGATCTCTGAGTTCGAGGCCAGCCTGGTCTACAGAGCAAGTTCCAGGACAGCCAGGACTACACAGAGAAACCCTGTCTCGAAACACACACACATCCACCCACCTTCCACCTCCCACAGACTCATGTGCGCGTGTGCACATGCACACACACAAACAAGTCTTCTCTGTTCTCTTATTGGTACTTCTTAGTAATCACCACTTACATGATGCTTTCAGTGCTAAAGTAATTCTGACAAGGACATCCACTACTTTATAGTATAACAACATTTAAATGGTCCCGTAGTATGAACAACTTTTTAAGGTTAAAAATGTTATGTATATATTGTGTGTGTGTTTGGGGATAGGGGTGTGTGCACCTGATTGTAGTTGTCCATGGAGGCCAAAGGAGGAGGGTGTTAGATTCCTGAAACTAGAGTTATATATGGGAAGTTGTGAGCTAGGATCTGAACCTAGGCCCTCTGTAAGAATAGCAAATGCTCTTAGCCACTGTAGTGTCTTTTCAGGGCCTCATAAAATGGAATCTTTAATACTTAAATTGTGTACTTATGATGTCTATAGAATTTTATATTTTATTTTAAAATGTCCTCAGAACAATGACCACAAGAGGTTTTTGATTTAGTGCTTGGAAGTTACTTTTTACTTACAGTGACTGAGTAAGTAGTTTCTTGTCTGGATGCTTTACTGTTAAGATTTATCTTTATGTATGTGTGTCTGTGTTGGGAGCATGTTCATGTGAGTGCAGGTTCTTGAGAACAGCAGAGGCTGTCAGAGTTTCTAGACCTGGCGTTTATAGCAGTTGTGAGCTGCCTGATGTGGGTGCTGGGAAGTGAGCTCTGGAAGAGCAGCGAGTGAGAGTCTTAGCTGATTGATATTTAAAAGAACATTATGCTGTGATATAAGGTCCTTTAAAAAACTGATAAATTGAAAGAGAGATCTGTACATTAAATTTCAGTGACAATTATTATGAAAGAAAAAACTAATCAAAGAGATGATTGGAAGAAAAAATATCATTGTGTGATATTCTCAATCCTTTTCAGGGGAGGAATTAAATAGAATAAATTTAAATATCTAGACTAGTTTGAAACCCTTTGTCCTAATAAACAACACCATAGAAATGATTTCTTGGCATGAAAATACGATTAAATAAACTTGATTAAGAACCAGTGGCATGCAGACCACTGAATTGTTTGCTACAGTTTTACTACTATAGACTTACTTTTTGGTCATTGTCCTTTCCAAGTGACATTTTTCTGATTTATTTGATTTATAGATTAACTGGGCATTTTGTTTCTTTATATACTTTTGGTACTATTTCTCTAGGTTATTTTTCTGCTTGTTAATTTATCAGATTGGTAGTGGTTTATGATGTTGTAAGCATTTGCTAGCTTTTGATCTCTTTTAAATGCCCTGCAAAGGTCTTTGTTGGTGGTAACTGAACAAACCTAAGTCAATAGAGATCAAGACCCAACTATCTAGCTGTGTTCTGCCAGATGTTTACATAATGTACTTCAGAAACAATGTTAGAAAATACCAGAGTTTCGCTACAAAATTTAACCATAGAAAGTTGAAAATTTCATTCAGCATTTGAGAAGTGTGTCACATACAGTGAGGCACACTCTTAATCCCAGCAGTTGGGAGGTAGAGGCAGAAAGATTAGGAGTTCAAGATCATTCTCTTACATGAATCCCTGTTTTGGGGGGTTTAGCAAACAAAATATTGGAAAGTTTAAAAATAAAGGATTTAATCATGTTAGCTACCATTTGTGGTCACTAGCCGAGAAATGATGATGAATTAATCTGTTTTTACATTGAAACTCACTCAGCTAATATTTAAGTATATATGCCTTTTCTATTAATATGTCATTTGATCATTTTTGGTTGAAGTTTTATTTATTTTTTTGCAAATTTAATTCTTCATAAATATAAGTCTTAGTTCTATAGACTATATACTAACACAACTTTATTTAAATATAATTTAACTTCATAATTTTATACTTTTTCATAATAACATATTAAATCATAATAAATATATTATCGGTTGGCCAATTTACTCCCTGAAGTGATATCTGTTTTCTTTTGCTTTGCTTTGTATCAGTGGAGTTCAGTAGCTACAGAACTAAAAGCCTAAAATATTTGCCGAAAAAAAACTTAAGCCATAGTATAAAAGTTAAAAAAAAATATTACTTTTGTTTTTAAACGGTGTGTAGCTTTTAGAAGCTTTATCTGTTTATAGGAAAATCTTCAGAACAGTGTTTTAGGTTTTTTCTTTCTTTTTTTTTTTTTTTTTGTTTTTTTTTTTTTTTTTTTTTTTTTTTTTTGTTTTTCGAGACAGGGTTTCCCTGTAGTTAGGTTTTTTCTTTCTTAATACAGATAACATAGAATTTACTATTTTATCTGATGGTAATACTGATTATTAAGTGGAAAGGATCTAGAATAACCCAGAAATAAACTTACATGCATACATGTGATGGATTTTTAGGTTGCATTGATTGACATTGGAAGAGTCAGTTGATGTGGGTAGTACCATTCCATAGGCTGGGGTCCTGAGCTGAATAAGAATGATCAGTGACCTGCATGCCAGTATTGCCTGTTTTCTGCTTCCTTACTGTAGATGGTGGCTTTGCTGTGTTGAGTTGTGCCAGGCCTTCCCCATGATGGACTTTACCTTCAAACTGTGCCATTAAAGAAACCCTTTTTCCTTAGTTTTTTTTTTGTGTTTTGTTTGTTTGTTTTTGTTTGTTTTCATTTTTCTTTTTCTAGATAGTGTCTCTCACTTGGCTGAGTCTAGCTTGGAACTTTGTATGTATCCTAGGATAGCCTCTTGGCAATCCTTCTAACTCGCCTCTTGTACTGGGAGTGCCCAACTCATTTTAACCACTCTGTTCTTCCATTAGGTGGCATCAAGTAGATTGCTACTGTTGCACAATTAGCAACACTTTCTACTTCCTGAATTTTTATTCAACTCAGAAACCTAATGCTCATTAAGCCGTCACATCCCAGTTCAGCATCACAGCTCTTGGGCACTAAAATCTACTATCTTTACCTGTATATGCCTTAAGTTAAACAATACAGCATCATCTTTGTGTCTGGTGTGTTTCTTTTAGTGTATTGTTTTCAGGTTTCATCTGTTCTGTTTCATGTAGTAGTACTTCATTTTATGGATGAATAACTTTTCATTTTTTCAAAAAGCAATTGCCATTTTGAATCTGTAGATTGCTTTCTTGTAGTCGAAGGTTGCTCATTTGTTTCCTGGCCACCCAGGCCTGAAATATTCACACTGGTTGTGGCTGGTTACCAGCTAGGTTCCATCCAGCATCTGAAATCTGTCTTCTGCGGCAGCTACATGGCTTTCCATTGACTCAGCTTACTCTCTCCTCCTCTTTCTGCTTGGAATTCCTGCCTTGCCTTATTCTGTATTACAATAGACCCATAGCAGATTTACCCAGTGGTATTCACAGTATACACAGGGGAATCCCACATCACTTCCCCTTTTCTGTCTAAGCAAAAAGGAAGGCTTTAACTTTAACATAGCAAGATTACATACAACAAAACAGTTATCAAGCAAGAATTATAGTTAAAATATTTATATCGCCTTTATCTATTATCATAACTAATGAAAACTATAACTATTTTTCAATTCCACCAAAGACCCCAGAAGGATATAATATTACCTAAGTCATCAGGAAGTACATTGTAAGCAACTTCCAAAACTCTGAAATTGACAGAGACATCTCACTGCCTGGACAGCCACCCAAAGTTCTTCTGTAACATTGGGGTACCCATCTTCAGCCTACAGACCTGTAGTATCCGGCAGACTTCCACGATGCAGGAAATTTGAAGATCTCTTATGCCTTGTACTGGCAAAGTTCATCAGTTGCTTTCTTCTGTGTCCTGCAGAATGTCTAGCAGACTCTTTCATGAAGCAGGAACCCTGAATGACTATCTCACCTTCTTTAGGCAACTTCAGCAGTCATTTTTTTGTGGGTCCTGCATGTCCAGTTTATTACCATCAAGCAGTTCAAGCAAGAGCAGTTTCTTCCCAAATGGCTGTCAAACTCCATAAGGAACATCTTCAATGCCCATCTTCCAATTGAAGTAATTTGTGCTGCCAGGAGCAGATGTGTCTCATTGTCATGAAAAGTCCTAAATTTCTAAAACATTTTAAATGCCATATTCTGTTAGTCTTTGAAAGAGTTGAAGAATACCTATATAACTGAAATATATCTCTATATATTAGAAAAACCTAACTAACATGACTACAACATTAAATATTATAGATGATTATCTATTAACCTATATTTCTTAATTATAAATTATATTTTTAAATGAGCTGCACAAACACACAATATCTTAATCAAGAGCAGAAATATATATTTAAAAAATTGACCTTAAGTTTGTATCAATAGACCAAGATCCATACCAGTGCAAAGTATTCATCTCTATAGTATATCCCCTTTAAAGGTAAATAAACATTTATAAACAATATTTGGGAATTTGAGCATAGTTTTCTCCAAACTGCTTCCTGCTTTTGTTGGGCAAAGTATTTTCTTTGGGGGGGGGGGGTATTCATAGTGACCTTTCATGGGGTCTTGGTCCATCAAACCACATTAGTCTGGGTAGATTCCACAGGTTCTCATCCTCTGTGGAAACAAAAGAAGAATCTCTTTTCCAAAGCAGCATATCCTTAGACTCAAATTTTGAAGTCAAGATTCCTTTAAATTATATATGTTGGTTTAGCTTAGCAGCCCCCAGAATCAAGTATGTCTCTGTACTTAGCTCATTGACAGACCAAGAATTCAAAGAAAACACAATAGGGCTGGAGAGATGGCTCAATAGTTAAGAGTATTGCCTGCTCTTCCAAAGGTCCTGAGTTCAATTCCCAGCAACCACATGGTGGCTCACAACCATCTGCAATGAGGTCTGGTGCCCTCTTCTGGCCTTCAGGCATACACACAGACAGAATATTGTATAAATAATAAATAAATAAAAAAAGAAAACACAATAATATACATAATCCAGACTATCTGTGTATTTTTCCATCTTTACATGGCTTATTTTTCTGTACTTTTTTAATCAATGACTGTACTCTGTCTTTTTGAAGACTTTTAGTTATTAAAACCATTTACTTTTATAACTGTCTATATATATTTTTCTCTCTCTCTCAAGCCTATGTACATTTATCAAACACTGTAACCCATTTAGAGGTCTTTTCCATCTGTATTTGTCTTTATTTCGTATCTGTAATAATTTTCTGACCAGGACTGCTTCTTAAAATGCTAAGCAGCGTGGCTAGGACTAAGACTGCTTTGCCATTTGACTCTGCCAGTCCAACACGACAGAGATCTGTTCACTGCCTCTGAGACTGTTGGGTGGGAGCTGTCCTCACCACTTCAACTCTGGAAACCAGTTGGCCCATTTTGCCACCAAGTAACTTGAAGCATGCTGCCCACAAACCCCATTCAAGTGCTTGGCCTCCTGAACGTGCCAGAGTTTGTGCTGGAAAGCACGAACCAGGAAGCTGCTGCTATGGGGTTTTTTTTTTGTTTTTTTTTGTTTTGTTTTTTTTTTTTTTTTGGCTGCTAATCCTGTATCAGGAAGACCTCTCTTAAAGGAGCCATGCCTCTGCTTACCACCCGCAATCCCTGTCTATCTGAAAAAAAAATGTGGCTAAACTTTGGAGTTTTGTGTGTGTGTGTGTGTGTGTGTGTGTGTGTGTGTGTGTGTGTGTGTAGAATTCCTTGCCAAGCTCTCTAAGGTTTTAGATGGATTTAGGTGGCACATGTTGGTGCACCAATTTGTTGTCGAAGACTGCTCGCTCCTTTCCTAGCCACCCAGACCCGGAATAATCACACTGCACTATATTAATTGCAGTACTGCTTGACCACTGACTCTATTGTATTCCTAGCTAGCTCTTACATCTTAAATTAGCCTATTTCTATTAATCTGTGTATTGCCATGTGGTTGTGACCTACCTAGGTAAGGTTTCATCTGGCCTCATGCTGCATGGCTTCTCATTGACTCCACCTACTCTCTCCTCTAGCTGCTTGGAATTCCTGCCTTGCCCTGTTCTGCACTGCAATAGCCCAAAGGAGATTCTTTATTATCCAGTGATATTTATAGCATACAGAGGGGTATCCCACATCATTTTCTTAACAATATTGTTTAAATAGAAAAACATGGGCTGTAATATAATTTATTTAAGGCTTTAAATATTTTGTAGTTTTTAGTAAACAAGTCTTATGCCTTGATTAACTTTATTCTAAAACAGTCTCTAGCTCACATTGTTTGAATATATGCTTGATTGGCTTTATGGTCTAACAGTGAAATACATTTGATGGATGTTCTTTTATGACCTCTGACCTTTTCCTGGACTAGCAGTATGTGAGTGATATTCTTGTGGATTCCAGGCAGCAGTGGCAAACTGCAGCTTCTAATTAGCCATAAGGTGAGAACAAACAACTGACCCTCTGTAGAGTACTGTGTTGCTAAGCTGTTTAGGTAGGTATATTAGTTTTCTATCATTGTGATGAACTTGTAAGGAGGAAAGGGTTATTTTTGGCTCATAGTTTGAGAGGCTTCAGTACAAGATTACTTGCCAGGGTTACTTTGTGCCCCTGCAGAGGAAGAACATCATAACAGGGATGTTGACTGCTGACCTAGCCGTCTGGAGCAAAATTAACATATAGAAAGGACCAAAGTCCCCAGATCTTAAAGTCATTCCTTCAGTAACTTAATTTATTTCTATCATGTACCACCTCCAATAGGTTCTATTAACATTTGAATTGTTAGCATGGCATTTGGAGACTATTTAAGATTCAAACATACTAATAGGTTAGATACATTATATATCTTTTTTCTTGCAGTGTTTTTAACTTGTGATGGATTTATTCATTAATAGCCCAAGAACATATTTTTTATTTTTGTTGTAAATAAAAGTGTTGTTTTGATTTTTTTTAAGCTTGTCATAGAAGTATATGGGGATTCAGTTAATTTAAAGTGTTGAGTTTACACCCTGCAACTTTGTGAATTTATTTATTGTAACTAGTAGCTTCTTTTTTCCTTTTTGCTACTAGGTCTTACTATGTGTCTCGACCTTACAGATCATTAAGTTTCTGTGTATGAGATTATATTGATGTGGGATTCCCCTCTGTACGCTGTGAATACCATGTGTTAATAAAGATATTGGCTTGGCCTGATAGGGTAGAACAGTGTTAGGTGGGGAAAACTAAACTGAATGCTGAGAAAAGGAAGGAGGAGTCAGGAAGAAGCCATGGAGCTGCTGCCAGAGACAGACACATGCTGAAACTTTGCCAGTAGGCCACAAGCTGATGCTGTAAAACAATCCCACACCAGTTCAGAATTAGGATATTAAAAGGGTTATTTATTTAAGGGGAAAACTTACAGATCACAGTAGTCCTCTGAGCGCAAACAGGAACAGAGTCTAGCAGCTGGAAAGGGAGCCGAGCACACGGTTCCTGCTGCTTTTTAAAGTATAAGAGACCACACCCCAGTAGGCTGGTATCTTAAAAGCTATTGGCCGAAGGGGCAGAATGTGCTTCCACAGCAATGAGCCTTGTGTTAAAATATAAAATACTCGAAATGGGTTAATACTAGATGTAAGAGTTAGCTAGCAATACACTTAAGTGATTGGCCAAGCAGTGATTTAAATAATATAGTTTCTGTGTGATTATTTCGGGAGTCTCGGCGGCCGGAAAATGAACAAGCGGCCTCTATACTTTACATTATATCACATGTAAATAGAAGTAGTTTCATTTTCTCTTCTCCAGTTTGTATTCTTCCTTCCTTCTATCATGTTGAAATGATTTCCTTTTATTTTTTGTTTGTTTTTCATTATGAAAATGTTGGTTTCCTTTAGTTTTTTTGTGTATCAATTTATAGGCTTGATCATGTTTTCTTTATCTTGTTAACGTTGATATATGACTATTGAACCATTCTTGAATTTCTATGAAAAAACCCTAGGGTGATACTCCTTAATAACTTTAATTACTAAATAATTTCTTGGAATTAATTTTCCTAGAACTTCATTATAAAATTTCATATGTATATTCATAAGGAGTATTGGTCTGTAGTTTAGTATTTGGGGGGGCATATTTAAGATAATAGATGTAAAGCATCTGTGGTAAAATCCAGTGTCTAATTCTTTTTTTTTTTTCAACTTTGCTTCTTAATTCCTTGTTGAAAACTGCACATTTTGATTATAATAGAACTCAGATTATTCTTTCTTGGGTCCTAATGATCCTTACTATAGTTGCTTGTTTAAAGTTTTTTTTTAAAGTTCATATGTGAGTGTTTTGCCTGCATGTATGCCTATGTCCCACGTGTGTACTTGATCTGCAGATATCAAAAGAAGATAGTTGGATCCCCTGGGACTGGAGCTGCACCTAGTTATGAATCACCATGTTGATGCTGGGACTCAAATCTGGGTCCTCTGCAAGAACAATAAGTGCTCTTAGCAGCCAAGTTTACTCTCTAGCTCTTTTAAAAAAAGATGTTTTAAAAGTTGTCGTCATGTTATCAGACTTGTGGTGCTCAGCTGGGCCAGATAGCACTGTGGACTCAGCCCTTACTTTCTGTTTATGCTAAGTCTGAAAGTCGGGGGATGGCTAGGGCCTTCCTAGGTCTTTTCCTGAGTGTGTACTCTGACCAGAAGATGTTTTACTATATTGATGTCTGATACATGAAAGCTATTCTCATGGCTTATTTCCCCAGAGGGTTTCACTTTCTAATTTTCCTTCCATGTTTTCAGTGTCTCCCATTTGCCCTATATTCTTACTTGAGGTTTCTGCTTTTTCCTAATAGACATTTAGCTACTTTCCCACATCTGAATTTTCCCAGATAGGCAAAAGAAAGACAAATACACATTGTACCCATTTTTCAGAGTCCCCACAAAGCTGGCAACAAATGTATAAGCACCTGGAAACAAGGTGTATGCTCTTGCTCTAGTCCTCTGGAATAAGGACCCTCCAGGAGAAAAAAATATATCATTTTAAAGTCAGCTGGCAGACTAGTGAGATGGGTTTGAGCAAGTGTGAATTAAAACACTAGAAAAGTTCAGAGAGACGTTTCAGTCCTTCCATGGCTGTAAGCATTTAGCTGTCTTTTAGAATTCTGACAAAACTGATAAGCACGGGGTTTGCATCGCGGTTTAGGTGTTGTTGTTTGCTGTTTTTTTGTGGTGCTTCTGGGGCAGGAGAAGTTTTTCAGAGTTCCCTTCTTGACCACTTTTGCTGATGTCGTTTCAAAATGGGATTTTTTTTTCCCAACCTAGGTTCTCAGTATTTCTAGCAGCTTTATGAAGGTCAATAAACTCCTGAAATTACATGGCTAATTTTGGTGTGTGTTCTCTTTCTCTAAGCTATAAAGAATTAGTATGATGTCATATTAGGGAATCTGCTATTGTCCATTTAGTGTGTGTGCACGTAGGGTGCAGAGGACAGCTTGTTGGAGTCAGTTCTCCATCTCTGTCATGTGGATCCTGCGGATGGTTTAGTTGTCAGGCTTGGTGACAAGTGCCTGCCTGCTAAGTCATTTCGCTATCTTGGGCATCTCCTAATTAGACATAATTAACATATAGATTAAGAAAAAATATAAGTAATTGTATTAGTTACTTCTGTATCAGTGTGCTAAAACACCGTGGCCAAAGTCTTGCAAAAGAGTTTAATTGGCCAGGTGGTGGTGGTACATTCCTTTAATCCCAACACTTGGGAGGCAGAGGGAGGCATATATCTCTGTGAACTCGAAGCCAGCCTGGTCTATAAGAACTACTTTCAGGACAGGCTCCAAAGCTATAAAGAAACCCTGTCTCAAAAAACAAAACAAAACAACAACAAACAAAGTTTAATTGGTCAGGGCTTGCAGTTCCAGAGGGTTAGAGTTTGTCATGGTAGAGAGAAGTCATGGTGGCTGGAGCAGCAGCTAGGAGCTCACACTCCTGGCCACGATCAGGGAGTAAGCTGGGGATGGTAGGAAGCTGTTGAAACCTCAAATCCACCAACAGTCATACACCTCACCCTCCAGGGCCACATCTCCTAACCTTTCCAAATGGTCACCAGTTACGGGGAACCTAAGTATTCAAATATATGAGCCTGTGAGGGCCAGTCTCATTGAAACCACCAGAATATTGAACCGTGATGTTGTTGTAAGTGTGGGGAAACTGTTAATAACTTCTTAGGGAACTGAGAGAAGAGACATTCTTGTTTTTGATACTTGGTTTCTTAGAATCTATCAGAATTCATTGCAAACAAGTTTTTAGAACACATTGTAAGACCTGTTAAAATAAAAGCTAAGAACTTCCTTTGCCAACAGCTGACCTTCACTATTCCCTGCTTTCTGATTGTGTATAATATAGTATTTTCATTATTTTATCAAAAGTAATCTTGTACATTTCTTCTGATATCCATTATCTTCAGCCTGTTATGATTTAAATGTTTAGATATTAGATTCAGACTTGAGAAAATAGAACTATGTATTTTTTAATATTGATAAAGTCTAATTTATTATTTTCCTTTCATTTATACTTTAAATGTCATATCTTAGAATTTTTTATATTTATTTTTTTCCATTCAAAAATTTATACTTCCTCCCCTCCTCCCATATCCTTCTCCTCACCCTCCTCCCTTTCCCTCCCTCCTTAAGAGAGGGCAGGGAACCCTGCCCTGTGGGAAGTCCAAGGCCCTCCCCCCCTACCTCCAGGCCTAAGAAGCTTTGTATCCAAATAGATTAGGGTCCCAAAAAGCCAGTAGATGCAGTAGAAACAAGTCCCAGTGCCTTTATCAATGGCTTTTCAGTCAGCCCCCATTGTCAGCCACATTCAGCTCGTTCAGTCCCAGTCCAGCTGGATTTGGTGAGCTCCCATTTGAACAGGCACACTGTCTCACTGGGTGGACCAACCCCTCACGGTCCTGACTTCCTTGCTCATCTTCTCCCTCCTTCTGCTCTTCCAAAGGTCCTGAGTTCAATTCCCAGCAAACACATGGTGCCTCACAGCCATCTGTAATGAGATATGGTGCCCTCTTCTGGCCTGCAGGCATACATGGAGGCAGAATGTTGTATACATAATAAGTAAATATACTGGCCTTGCCCCACTAACACACTGATGATTATCTCGAATATCACTATAGAATCTTCATCCGGCGACAGATGGAGATAGAGACAGAGACCCTCATCAGAGCAACAGACTGAGCTCCCAAGGTCCAGTTGTAGAGTAAAACTATATTTTTTAATAAAACTAATGAATTTTAAGTTTGCCTTTTCTGTCTTACCAGTTTAAATATCTTATAAAGTCTGTCAAGAAAATAGTTGAAATGGAAAAGTAAATGTAAAAGTGACAGTTCTTTTTCTTTTCTTGGCAGGTTATTAACAAATTCAAACAGACTTACCACCACCAGAAATGCTGTATGGGCCCTCTCAAATCTATGTAGAGGCAAAAACCCTCCTCCAAATTTTAGTAAGGTATGAGTGGAATATACGAGTTAAGAAATGTTTTCATAAATAAGTGCCTTTATGGTAAGAATTCTTTTTTTAACATTGAGTAGACTTTTTATTTTTGTTATTTTCTCTATTAACTAGACACTGTTTACACATTCAGCAAATTAAATAAATTTTATAGATTTCTATTCTTCCTTTGGCTCTAGTTTCTCCTCTGGCCAGAAACTCAGCCATAGCCAGACATCTGTATGTCTTAGAGTTGAGTTAGAAATGTTTGTAGTCTAGTTCTTTCATTTATGGTAACTACAACTCAGCAATAAGAAAGAACAAGCTACTTATGCATGCTTTAATCTCAGTAGCATTAAGCTAAATTAAAGGAGTCTATAGGTGTGTCATCTTTCATGACTCCATTTACATGTTTTGGAAAATAAATCTAAAAGAATGAAAATCATATTGGGGAATGTCTGAGGCAAGAAAATTGACCACCAAGGGGCAGAAGAAAATTTTTCAGAATGGTAGATTGTAATTTGGTTACATGTTGGTTATTCAAATGTATTCATTTTTACAATGTAAATGACATACCAAAAATAAATAGACATATTGAATTGTGTACTTAAAGTAAGTATAATTTCCATGTTTATACTACCATAATAATCTTGTATTTTTAAGGCATCTGTAAAAAAATGTTTAATTCTTGATTAGATCCTGGATCAGAATACTTGTTTACCTAAAAAGTGTGATTGATACCTTAGATAATACTGTGTCAATATTAAATTTTGTCAAACAAGAAACCCCAAAATAAGTAATTCATGAGCTTTAAACTGCACTCCTTTGTATGTACCATTACATAACCTTCTGCTCTCCTACCCTGTTACAAATAATTTTTGTTCATGCTGTGAAGTGCTTCTCATTTAAATGAAAATATGAAATTTTTGGACTAATAAGAAAAGAAAAATTTATAATGAGGTTGGTAAAGTCTATGGTAAGAGAAAAATCATTTGTCCATAAAATTGTAAAGAACTAAAATGATTCATGCTAGTTTTGTTGTTGAACTAGAAAGACATTACACCTATGTCTGTGTATATAGGAAAGCCATAGAGACCTGTGCATGATTCCAGACATCCACGGGTGGGTTAGGATGTATCTTCCACAGAAAAGGAATGAAAATGGAAGCCACTACTGTATCTCCTATCTGAGAGATAAGATTAAGGGAGATGGGAGGTTGCCAGTTAAAAGAATTCAAAGTAAGTTGGTAAGAGACTCAGGACTGGGAATGGGGAAAAAGAGCTGCCCTGTGAGTGATGCCAGGCATGTTCTTAGCTGCTGCGTGTGTTCTTACACATCCAACAGTTCTTTACTGTGTCTGTTTTACAAGTGAAGAAATTTGGATATACAGATAATAGGTAATTTATTCCTACCACAGAGGTTGCAAATAGCATATGAACTAGGGCTGTCTGACAGGAATATAGCAGAGATCACAGGATTGAAAACAGTCTTGAGAGCTGTCAAGTGCCTTGCTCACTTTCACACTGATTAGTTGTAGTTATATGAGGGATTGAAATAATTACGGTGCTAGAGGGGTTAAGGCACTTCTTTTTGTCATGTTTTAGCTGGTATTTTCTTTGATTTTGCTTGTTTGTTTCAGACAATATTATGTAGTGGGGGCTGACCTCAAAGTCTTCATCCTCCTGCCTCAGCCTTCTGAGAACCTGGGATTACAGGTGTGCATTTGGACACGCCTGTTGAATTTTGTTTTGTTTTAGTTGAAGTTATACAACATTATTCATTACAATAAAAAGAAATAGAGCTGAGTATGGTGGCACATACCTGTAACACTACATTGAGGCAGGATATTGAAGTTTGAGACAAGGATAGGTGGTCTGTCTTCTGGCTAGTGAGATCAGGATAGGCAGTATATTTTGTGGCTAACTAGCATGTGTAGGACCCTGAGTTCAAGTCCCAGCATCTTAAAATAAAACGAGAAATAGAAATATTTGCTATCAATAGTGACTTCTTTTGGAAAACCGTTCAGAATATTTTTTTTTTACATTTCCTCTATCTTTGCTGCTCAAGTTTATTCAACTTATTTGTATTGAGCACATGTAATGAATAAAAAACTAATATTTGTTAATATGAAGCATGTAGGCTTTTTAGTCTGGATGTCTATATAGCTTAAATATTAAATGAAGATACTAAATATTTTATTGCTTTAACATGTTTTAGTTAATAACCAATTAATAGCAACCATAATCATTTTGATACTTAAATACTTCATCATAATCTTGAAATAATAGAAGAATTCTTTAGATTTGGGTTTTAAACTAAGTTTCTACAATTTTCTAAGGAATCTTGATATTAAAGAGAATAATTAAATATTAACTCTTTTTTTTTTTCTTACAGGTTTCACCTTGCTTAAACGTCTTATCACGATTGTTGTTTAGCAGTGATCCAGATGTGTTAGCAGATGTGTGCTGGGCCCTTTCTTATCTCTCTGATGGGCCCAATGATAAAATTCAAGTAGTCATTGATTCTGGAGTCTGTCGAAGATTGGTGGAACTTTTGATGTAACTATAATTTACACTTAGTTGTTATATGATTGTATATTAAGTTTAACAATTAAGATCATGTCCTTAAACATTTCAAAAGTCACCATCTTTAGGAAGAATTAAAAAAGTTACTAACTCCACCCTTTAGAGAGTACCTATAATCCTTAAATACTAGTCCTTTAACATATATTCTGAAATATAAGGAAACTATAAATTAATCTCTGTATGAATTAAACTTTTTTTTAATGAAGGAAGGAGCCTTAACTCAGGAATCATTTAGAAAATGTCTGTTAGTACCAAAGGTGACATGTGAAATGTTATTAGGAGAGAATAGAGTTATTGCTTTCACAGAACCAGTAATCTAGTTTATTATTCTTTACAATAATTAACTTGATACAAAGCTAGGAAATTCATTTAGTGTCTCCATAATGTTTTTCCTACCGGCCAATTATTACTACATTTGTTTATAATTACAGCTTTTCCATGCAAAGACATTAAAAGGAAGTTTTGTTTAAAAAGATGTTACAGCTTCTTTATCCTCCAACCTTCTTTACAATTATCTTCATTTTGTTAAAAAGGCCATTAATAGCAAACCAGGCATGGTAGTTCATGCCTTTTGTCCCAGCACTTAAGGCAGGGACAGGTGGATCTCTGAGTTTCAGGCGTAGCTAGTTCTGGACCACCCAGAACCACATAGTGAGACCCTATCTCAAAGAACAACAAAGCAGAAAGCCCTTCGTTAGCCCAAGTGAGGCAGAAGGCACAAAGGATAGAGTTTGGCTAAAGGGTTGGTGTTCCAATATGAGAACAGTATCAGCGAAAGCTAGACAGGCGCAGTGGTATGACTTCTACTAGAGTGGGTAGACGGCAGACCAGAACAAAGTTTAAAACCAAGGGGGCTGGAGAGATGGCTCAGTGGTTAAGAGCACTGACTGCTCTTCCAGAGGTCATGAGTTCAATTCCCAGCAACTACATGATGGCTTACAACCATCTGTAATGAGATCTGGTGCCCTCTTCTGGTGTGTGGGTATACATGGAAGTAGGATGTTATATACATAATAAATAAAAAAAATAAGAGTCAAAGTTTAAAACCAAAAACTCAATTCTTGGTAGCCTCTCTTGTCAGATTATCTTTATGTAGGAAGATGTGAACCAAAGCAACTGACTTTTAATCAGAAAATACGAAGGGAAAGAGGCTTTGCTGTTAGATTAGAACTAAATCCCTCAGAGTAAACTCATGACTTTCAAAATAAGGAGCTGTTTAAGTATGTGTGTGCATATGTATGTTAAGGCTTTTGGGCCAGGGACACCTCTCTAAAAATAAGTGAGCACACTGAAGCCACAACTCTTTGTCTCCAAATATCACTGTTCACTTAAGGAAACTAGCTTTCTTAGAGAAATTATTGGATTAGAATGAGGAAAAATTAGATGAACACAGAAAGCAATTATCTTGGGAATAAATAACATTAATGTATTATGATAAATTAGTGACTAGTAACAACCCCAGAGTCCACTTTAAAATATGTAGCTGGGTCAGTAGGCAGATAAGGCATATGGTCAAGATGGTAGCATTCAAAATGATTATAAAAATACAAATAAGTATCAATTCAGGTAATGAGCAAACAGATACTAACACTAGTAGAGGAAAAGGGAGTCAACCCTGAAAATGTACATGTATATTTAGAAATATGTGTATACATAAACATATATGCATTCAATAACAATTTGTAAAAAAAAGGGATCGTGGTTTGAAGGACAGAAGGAAGGGGTAAATGGTAGGGTTTGAAGTGAGAAAAGGGAAGGGAGAAATGTAATTATAATCTCTAAAATAAATTAAATAGGTTAAAGAATGGGATTTTTACATGGTCTCAACTATTTCTTCATCAAATATTATAGAGGAGGAATTGGAATAGGGACAAAGTGTAACATGATATACAGTCTTAATTAAGGACCAGAGTTCAGTACCTAATAATAAGACAGAGTATATATAATATGTAATCTAATAAGATAAACTGAGGTTATATAGCATTTATAATACTGGATTAGATTTTTTGTTTTTGAAATATTAGTAAGTAAAAATTGAGTAGGATCTCTGAGTGACAGATACGGAAGTTTTATGTACTGTTTTTCAACTTATATAAATGTTAACTTATTAATGTGTAATATTTTTATTTTTATTTTTAGGCACAATGACTATAAAGTTGTGTCACCTGCATTAAGAGCAGTTGGTAATATTGTGACTGGTGATGATATTCAAACACAGGTAAGTTCAGAATTCATGACACATGTTAACATTATTATTTCATATCACTTGATTATATGTTCAAGGCCTTATTAGTATAATTATACAGGTGTCAGTGGCAGTAAGCCCAGTTTTCAGCTTCAGTTACCTTATTTGGGAAGGTACTATCATGGAACCCTATCAGTGCAAAATATACCAAGTGTTCTTCTCAGAGAATTCAAAGCCTTTTTAATTTATTCTCTCATACAATACATCCTGACTGAAGCTTCTCCTCCCTCCACTCCTCCCAGTTCCTCCCCCAGCCGTCTCCATTTCCCCACACACCCCAGAAAAGAGAAGGCCTCCCAGGGACATCAATTGGACATGGAATGACAAGGTACAATAGGACCAGGCAGAAACCCTCACATCAAGGCTAGGTGAGGCAACTCAGTAAGAGGAACAGGGTCCCAAGAACAGGCAAAAGAGTCAGAGACACCCCCACTTCCGCTGTCAGGAATCTCCCAAAACACTAAGCCAACAACCATAACATAAACGCACAGGACCTAGCACAGACCCATGCAGGTTGTGTGACTGCCACTTCAGTCTCTGAAAAATTACCATGAGCCCTGTTTAGTTGAGTCCCTAGGCCTTTGGGACCTGGTGTGCTCAATTCTTGTGGCTCCCACAGTTCCTCCTCTCCTGCAGGACAAGCTCCAAGGGGTGACCTGATGGAGACCTTAAAGCTGGGCTGTCTGATTCAGAATCTTAACTAGGTAGAAGTCATTGAAATAAAGCTAGGTGCCCAGCTAACTAAATCAATAGAGCTTGAGACTTAAACTAACAAGGAAATGAATATGCTATGATCATCCAGTAAGTGCTGTTGAGGATTAATAGAAAAGATGAGTGTGATGAGAAATCTGTAGTTTCTGTAGACAGGTGGAACTAAATAAGTAGAGTAGCACTTCAGTAGATGAGATTTACATGGTCCTAAGGAGAAAGGCAGATACCCTGAGGTATGTTTAAAAACCATTAAACTTGATAGGAGCTGTCGTTTATTATACATAGGTTATAGTACTTAAGAATCAGACTATGAAGCCAAAGGAAAGATAACCAAGGAAATGGTTCCAGAATTGGTGATTAACTTATGTACACGTGCCTGTTTTGGGAGAATGGTAAGAGGTTAAGATTGACTCCAGATGTGCGCTAGACTTCTATTTTGATATTCACCAAAGTTGTTAAAAGAGTAATCATTAGCAGTCCATAATACCCATTTTAAGGGTAGCTCTCTATACTGGGATACGCTGCACTTACCAGCAAAATTTTCAAGGTCCTAATGCTGCATACCTTCTACCTCAGTAAATCAGTCATTGTGGATGATTGTGAATATAGGACAAAGCAGACAGTACTTAAGCCAGTTGATTTTTGTCTGAGACAGGGTCTCATTAGTAACTCTGACTGTCTTTGAACTCACAGAAACCTGCTCATCTCTGCTTTTTTAATACTGGGATTAAAGGCATTTGCCACACACCTAATTAGTTATTATTTCTTTATAAGAGCCAAATTCTGAAAGCAGAATAGATTTATTCTGTACTTGAAATATTTTTATGATGCTATAGAAACCTGTTGGGGAAAGAATATCATTCAGTAATTTGTTTTGAAAATGAGGTTAAATCCTGTCTTCCATCACTAAATCTTTCTTCAAGTAATTTTCTACATTGAACTTTGCAGACGTTTCTATGGGTATGACCAGAAATCATAAGTTTCAAGACTTTCCTACTTTGTAATAGTCTTCAAAGCATAATCTGTGCTGATGATGCTGTAGCTTTGTTACTTTAATTTGTATATTTGAAGGCCATGTCTCTGACTCCCACTCTGGTGGAGAACTGCACTAGCTCTAGGTAAGCTTTGCAAAAAGAAAGGTGGAAAGGTTAGCAGTTGCCTAATTTTTACCTTGAGAGGAATTTATTTCTTTGTTTTCAGATTTATTTCTGTACTTCTAAGTAATTCATAAGATTTTTGCATTTATACTAAAACCCTTTTTGTTTTTTGTCTTACCCAATTTAGGTCATTTTGAACTGTTCTGCATTGCCCTGCCTCTTACACTTGTTGGGTAGTCCGAAGGAGTCAATTAGAAAGGAAGCGTGCTGGACCATTTCTAACATCACCGCAGGAAACAGATCACAAATCCAGGTAAGTGCCTTGCAGAGTTGAAATGACAATAAGAAGGTCTAAGCTGAGATACCCGACATTCAACATGACCTTTTCTTCTCTAAATAATATTTGTGTTTAGTATTCTAGTGAGGAATACCAATTACATCTATAAAAGTATCTGAACCATAAAGTTAGTCTAGACAAATGGATGGTTTCTGCTGAGCACTGTAGCTCCCATCTGTAATCCTGGTACTTAAGAGGCTGAAGCAGAAGGAAAGTATGATTTTGAGGCCAAATAGGGACACCTTGTCTCAGAAGAAGATATTTTTCGTTTTGAAAATAAAAAAAAAAAATGTGTCACATCAAGTTTAAATTGAGAGACTGAGTCAGGATGATGATTTGGGGGCCAGATTGGACTGTATGGGGAGACCCAGTCTGGACAGAGGATTAATGTTAGGAATCATCTTTCTATTGGCTTTCAGTGTTTATTAGGTCCGTCAACTTTCTTGAACCAAAGAACACCCACTTGGTTAGTCACATGCCTACTGTTTATCACCTTTGATGTTTATATTTTACTGACATAGTCTCCGTTCTTTACAAAAGCTCATTTCTTTTTTCAGAAAAAAAAAGCAGTTAAAGTGTTGACAGATTATAAACAGACTCTTTTGAAAATGTCTTACATTTTAAAATTTAAAAAAATTGTGTGGTGTGTGTGTGTGTGTGTGTGTGTGTGTGTGTGTGTGTGTGTACCTGAGTGAGTTTATGTAAAGCACCATGTGTATAGGTTCCTGTGGTAGCCAGGGTGTCAGATCCCCTGGAACTGGAGGCACAGGTCATCAGGAGTCTCCTGTTGTCTTTGCTGTGAACCAAACCCAGGTCCTCTGCAAAGAGCAAACCCATAACTGCTGAGCCATACTCGGACTGCTCTCAGATTTTAAAGCCTCTTTACTTCAGTACTCCACGTGACAGTAGTTCTGAAACAGTATTTGCACTAATTTTGTGGGATCATTTTTCTTCTTAGGCTGTCATAGATGCAAGTATTTTCCCTGTTTTGATTGAGGTTCTCCAGAAAGCGGAATTTCGTACCAGAAAAGAAGCAGCATGGGCTTTAACTAATGCCACATCAGGAGGCACTCCAGAGCAAATAAGGTGGATTTAGATTCTTTAACACTGTCTTTTAATATGAATCAGACAATTGGAAATAAACATTTTTTTTTATTGATTGATGAAACTAACATTTTTAGGTCTGTTTGACATGCATTAACATGAAAGACAGCATTTGTTGTATCTTTTCATTTGGTTTCTTTTATTATTTTGCTTAAGTGAAAGTTAACCCATCTTCCTTGGTAGAGATTAGAATTTCGAATGGGAAGAATTTGTTGATTTGCAGAATAAATTGTCATGGGTATTAGATTTGTTTCAAGCATTAAAATCACAAAATTAACTTCATTATATAGAAGTAACAAATATGAATGTCAACTTGTTTAAAGTAAAATTAAAATATGCATTTGTTTAATGGTGTTCTCTATTGGTTGTTGTCTTGCCAGTAGATAGCGTAATACTTTTATGCACTACTTGTCCTTGTCCTCCTGTACTATGCTAATAATCTATGCCTTTTATTATATATATTACTGACAGCATTCAGAATTGGTCCATGACTTTAAGTAAGCCTGGCCAGGTCCTGATCAAGTCCTCATCCTTTGGTAAACTTCTGAGAGGATCAATTTTGACAGAATCATTTAACCTTTCTAGTCCAGTTTCTTCTTGTTAATGAATTCAGTAACTGTATCAAAAGTGAAATGTATGCACTTGAAATGCTCAGGACAGTGCTTAATGAACATTAGGTTCCCAGTTAGAATAAGGTACTGCTGTTTTTTGTAATTGTCATTTCAAATATTGATTCTAGTCTCTTTGTATCATGTGTCTTCAATCTTTTTGACTTGTATAGCAAAGACAGACTTTGACTTGTATAGCAAAGACAGACTTTGTATCTCAGATAAATTTGACTTCTCTATATAACCCTCTCATTTTAAGAATCCTTCCATAAAACTCGAAGTCACTATTTAAGAAATATTTTCTAACAAATATGTAACTCTTAAAATTTTATTAAGTAATACAAATTATGATGTTATTTTAATGAATAAAGGGATTTTAAATCCACCAGGCATAAGATCATTATCTTGTTTGTTTTTGGTTTTTAGAGGCAAGTTCTCACTGTTGTATGCCTTTTTCAATGCCATACATTTTTCCACAAAAGCAGTACAATATTTGAAAATATATGTATACATATGTGTGTGTAAGTATACATATATGTATGTACATAGGTACATACGTATATTGAGACAGGATCATGCTATGTTGTTTGATCTTGTCTGAAATTTACTAAGTAGACCAGGCTGATCTTAAACTCAAAGAGAGAGATCTGTTGGATTTTGCCTCCTGATTGTTGGGAGTAAAGGTGTTTACCACCATGCCCTTTGGGGGGAAAATATTTTAAAATAAACTATCTGTAACTTTATTATGCTAACAGTTAATTCATTATTCACCTTTCTTTTTGTAACTTATTTTCTTGGCCAGGATCCTAAGTGCTGGGGCTATAAGTGTGCCCCTGTGCCTCGCTAGACATTGCCTTTCGTTACCTTCATGTGTACTGCCAGCCTTCATATCTCTGCATAGAGATACCACCTGTGTCTGCCTCTTTTCTGTTATATAGTTCATAAATAGAAGCAATAATAAAAAGTCTTTGTTGTGTGTTTTTTAATTACTATGGTTATTTTTAGCTGAGTTAAACTGAAAGTAACCACATATAAAGGAAGAAATGTCTTAATCTCAGATTAGATTCAGCATGCACACCACAATAGTTGTACTTACTATTGCCAGCTATTGTTCTGGTAGCTAAGTCATTTTGGTTACACCAGATATCTTTATATATATATATATATATATATATATATATATATATATATATATATATTTTTTTTTGGTTTTTCGAGACAGGGTTTCTCTGTAGCTTTGGAGCCTGTCCTGGAATCTTTATATATTTTTATCTCATTTAACCTCTTACCTTTGAGATCATTATTCATTCAGAAATGATTTTGATCAGTTACTTTGAAATTGAGTACATAGCGTCTTTTTTCTTATGGGTATATGTGTGTCATAGTTCATATGGGGAAACCAGAAGATGAATCTGTAGGTCAGTTTTCTCATTGTGGGTCCTAAGAATGAACACAGGTAGCTGTTGTACAGCAAGTGCTAAGCCACCCCGAACACACACACACACACACACACACACCTTTTTCAAAGGAGCAGAAACTTCTATAAACTAGTTCCTGTTGGGAAAGTGGGGTAGAGAGCTCAAAGGCACATAACTAACTAAAAATGGAATTAGAATTTGAAACCATGCAATCTGGCTTCAAAGCCTGTTCTGCCCTTTGTGTTTTACTTACATTAGAGGAAGTGGAAAGTAGGTAATAGTAATGCATTAGGCAATTATGGGCTATTTCTGTGAACAGTACTGGTTAACATTTACCAGGTAGCCTATTTTCTTCTTAAGATCCTTTGAATTTCTGAAATGTATGTTTTAGAGCATTGGCTGTGATTGCTGTTGTAAGAAATCTTTTGATTTAATTTGGTATTTCCTTTCCTTCTCATTTGTACCTTCCCAATGAATAAACCAAGGAGGAGGGAGGAAGGAAAGAGAGAACACACTGTTTCACTTTTAAGAAAGAACGGGTGGAACCTACTATTCCTAACCCTCCTCTGCAAAATCATCCAAGTGCTGGTCTGTGTGTAAACGTTTTGTAGTATTTGTAATTCTATTATTGCTAAGTACAGGACACTGGATAACAGGAGAAAAAGGTTTGCAGATTGCAATGTAAATAAAATACTTCCTGCATTTAAGCCAGATATAGAGACATACCCCTGTAATCCCAGCACTCAGGAGGCAGAGGCAGTCAAATCTGTGAGTTCAAAGCCAGCCTGACCTACATAGCAAATTCCAGGCTAGCAAGGGTGACATAGTGAGACCCTGACTCAAAAAAGAGCAGCAACAACAAGTGTGTATAAAAACACTTTTATTATTGGTTATATAACATTTCATTCTGGTTTTGTTTTATTATGATTTACTTTGTTTAAACCCTCCTCCCCCATTTCTCTTTAAAATTTTGGTGAAGGTATTTGGTAACCTTGGGCTGCATTAAACCACTTTGTGACCTTTTGACTGTCATGGACTCCAAAATAGTTCAAGTGGCTTTGAATGGACTTGAAAATATTTTACGTCTTGGAGAACAAGAATCTAAGCAGAATGGAACGAGTGTCAACCCATATTGTTCTCTCATTGAAGAAGCATATGGTAAGCAGGCAGTTGAAAGTTTGTAATTATAGTTAATTCATAATGATCTGCTCTAAGAGGCCTCTCCCCCTTCTGCACCTCCACCCTCCCTCATTCTATCAGTTTTTATTCCATTATAAATGCAGTATAATATTTGAAAATAATTGCCCATGACTCGTATTGCAGCAATTCATCTTCGTTTACTTTTCTTTTTACTATTTAACTTTCCTTGTATACCTTCCTTTTTATATTTTTTGAACAAGTACTTTAAATTGATTTAAGTAGTGTGTGTTGTACATTTCTCCATGATTGAATAGATATATAAGGTATCAAATAGATGTGTAAGTATAGTTTAAGTAATATTTTAGCAGTTTTAGCTACATGCTTATAATTGATAATTAGTTTCTAAATTGTTTAGTGGTTTATATAAGCCAAAATAAGCATAAAATTGTGTGAAATTTTATTTCTTCTATTTACTGGTAGCAGTTTTGGGTTTGGTCTGGGATTTTTTTTTTTTAATACTGTCAGCTGTGTGGCTGAGACAGGCCTAGAACCCACTGTATAACCCAGATTGTTGTGCACCTCAGCTTCCTGGGAGTTGTGATTAGAAGCATGGATCATCATGTCCAGCTGAATCAGTATGTCCAGATGAATTTTCAGGCATGCAAATGCTGGATTGTAGGCACAAAATTGTTTTATCTTCTCATTTCATTTGCCTAAGGTCTTTTAATTGGCAGCATCACTGGCTGTGTGAAAGGGCTTCTGTAACTTGGTATTTCCTTTTTTTGGTAAAGTGATGTCAATTAGTTGCTTTTATGTTAATTTCTTGGCTTATTTTGAATAGAAAGTGCTGTTTCTGGGCTAGACAGATGGTTCAGTGGTTAAGAGCTTAGCAGTTCTTTCAGAGGACTGGAATTCTACTTCCAGGACCCATATATCTGCTCATAACTCTGATCTAATTCCCTATCATAGACATACATGCAGGCCAAATGCCAATGTGTATAAAGTAAAAATAAGTTACTAAAAAGAAGGTGCTATTTCTCTTGTATTAGTGTATTTCCTAATCACAATTGACTATTGTACTTTAGATCTGTATTTAACTTTCTTCATAGTAATTAAGTTTTTAACTTATTATTATGTGTATGGGCTAGTGTACACGGCTCATATGCCATGGCATTTTTGTGGAGGTCAGAGGACACTTTACCAATTGAACTTGGGTCATCAGCCTTGCACAGCCAGTGTCTGGCCATCAAGCTACTACCATCTTAGTAGCCCTGCTTTTTATGGTTTATTATGAAACTTTTCTTGAAGTTTTTTTATATTTAACAAGTGACTCAGTCTCATCTCCTATTTCCTATTTTTTTCATCTATTTCTTTTAAAGTTTACAAAAATCACTGTCCTAATGGACATTCAGTGAAAACATTTCTTTAGAGATGGTTTCTCAGGCTGTCGTGTAACTTGCTCTTTAGAACAGGCTGGCCCCAAACTCACAGAGCTCCATCTGGCTCTGCCTCCTGGGTGCTGGGTTTAAAGGTATGTGTCAGTCACTACCCTCTGGCAAAAAAAGTAATTTTTGTTGGTCAGATTTTTCTCTCTTTCCCTTCTTCCCTTCCCTTTGGTGGGGGCCAGGGGGAGGGGCAACAGCTTCTGCCTGTGCGGTCCTTGCTATCCTAGAACTTGCTGTGTAGTCCAGCTGCTTAATCACAGAGAGCCTCCTGCTTCTCTCTCCCAAGTGCTGGGATTAGAGGTGTACACCACCAAACTTATCTTAGCCAACTTTTTTTGTCTTCTTAAGAAATTTAACTCACAAGGAATTTATTTTAAAGTAGAGTTGAGCCAAAATTGAATTTTAAAAGATTTATTAATAGGAATATTTACTGTTCTCTATTAAGTCTCATTTTTTTTGTATATTGATTGAAGCTTTTACTTAAGATTCTTAAATGAAGCCTGAGGAATACTTTTTTATATATATTATTTCCAAATATATATATTATCTGTGGCTCCCCATGGCTTGCTCAACCTGCTGTCTTATATACTCCAGGGTCACCTACCTGCCCAGGGTTGGCACCACCCATAGTGGATGGGCCCTCCTCCATCAATCACTAATTGAGAAAATGCCCAGAAGCTTGCCCACAGCCTGATCTTATGGAGGCATTTTCTCAATTGTAGTTCTCCTTCTCAGATATATTCAGGTTGTGCCGTGTTGATAGAATCCAGCCAGCACGCTATGCTAGCTAAGGACCCAGATTCTGTTCCAGTAACCACATGGGCAGGTCACAATCTCCTGTTCCAGGTGATCCAAAGATTCAGACCTCCTTAGGCTCCTGCATGCACATGGTGCACATAAATTCAAGTTTGCTGACACACATACACATAAATAAAAAATAAAGTTAAAAATCAGTATCTCTTTATGAACAGTCTTTTAAATCCCAGATTACACTGGAGTTTGGGGGTGTTCTGTGTTTGTGTACAGAGACAGTGGCTGCTTTGCTTCCTTACTGTACAATATCCAATGTCAAGTCTTCTTTAAAAAGTGTTTTTATCACTAGGGTGCGTTTGTGGACATGCGTTCCTCAGCGCACATGTGAGTGTCAGAGGATAGCTTTGTGGCGTCAGTTCTCGCCTTCCACTTCCTGGGGGCTGCCAGGTGTGTATGGCAAGTACCGTTACCTGCTGAGTCATCTGGTTGGCCCAAAGTAATTCATCTTTGAATGAAAAATATTCTCGCATTACTCAAATCTGGGTAGAATTTTTTTTCTGAAAGCAATAAAATAGGATGCTACACATTTCTCTCATCCTTTCAGAATGAAGTTTTTTTTCTCAAGGTTCATTTATAGGTTGTACTTTGGGACATTCTGTAACTATATATGATATTTTGTTGTGAAGTGTCCTGGATTCAAATATAGTTTGCATGTATTTCATACCAAAACCCTCTAGTTCAAAATGGTTTATTTTGTTCATTTGCTTTGTTTCTCTTTTGGTTCTTCATTATTTAGCATAGTTGTTCTGGAAAGGGTCTGTGGAGTTAGGCTAAACCTAGACTTCTGTGACTCAGGTGCAGATAATGGAACTTCCTGACTTAGTCAAGAACACACAGCGGCAGGCTGGGCTAGAGCTTGTCATCTTCCTTCCCAGCTGGTGTCTGTCTTCACCTTGTACTTCCCTGTACTTTCCCCCAGTGTTTACTAATTTATGTATTTTTATTTAGAAAGGCTGGATTTCATTAGCCTGGGCTGTCCTGGAGCCCTTTGTGTAGTCAAGGATGATCTTGAACTTCTGCTCCTGTTGCCTTTACTTCCCCAGTGCTAGGATTACAGGCATGTACCACTTGCCTGGTTTTATGCAGTAATGATGTTTGAATCTATGGTTTCCTGTGTGCTAGTCAAGCATTCTTACCAACTGAGCTACATCCCTAGGTTCCTATACTCGTCATTCTTAAAGAATATGGCTTAAGTGCAAACTCATTGATTTGTGCAAAAAATAAATTGAAAAATTTCTGAAGTGAATGGATGCTATTGTTTTGTTATTTTCATATAATATATACTGAAGCCCTAATAATAATTTGTTTCTTGTATGTGTTCTTTCTGTGATGATAGGCTTGGATAAAATTGAGTTTCTGCAAAGTCATGAAAATCAGGAAATTTATCAAAAGGCTTTTGATCTGATTGAACACTATTTTGGTGTAGAAGATGATGATCCTAGCATTGTACCTACAGTGGATGAAAGCCAGCAACAGTTTGTATTTCAGCAACAGGAGGCACCAATGGAAGGATTTCAGCTCTAACAGGTGGTGAAGAAAATGACTGACTGAAGTGGCTAGCTTCTGATTTCTTTTCCACATTGCCAGTATTGGGAGACATATTTTTATGTAATATGGAAAAGAAAAAATACAATGCACTTTTAAAAAGCAAAAATGAAACAAAAGTTTCCATTCAGATACCCCTTTTAAAATAGATTTCTGTTTGTGTTTTGGTTGTTCATTTTGATGTAGCTATATTTGTATTCTGTTGTTCAAACTTTTATAGCTATTTGTGAATATACATTCATTATGCAATTATTTCACTCAAGCTTGAAAAGGAGGGCTTGGTGTTATAATGGTTCTGACCTTTTCAAGTATCCTTGAAAACTGCACAGTAGCAGTGTTGTGAATATTGAAAATTGCATTTTGGCAGGAAGTCTGGCAGTACCCAGGCTTTACTAAATCTACCTCTGTCTTGAAGCAAACATAAAAGCAAAAAAGCTTCAGAAGCATGAAGTCATATAAGAGCTGAATTAAAATATGATAATCTTTATTACTTTAGATTATAAATCACTGTGCTGTAGGTTATACTTCAAATAATTGCAACAGAAAACATACAGAATTTATTTATAAAACAGAAGAAATAGTGTACTGATTGTTAAAATGTGGCAGATATGAAGAGAGAAGCTGTTTGTGTTGATCACATTGTATACCTATGAAACACTTAAATATCTGTGTTGTTCACATAAAATACTACTAGTCTAGTATATTTTATATTTTATCCAGATATGCTATCCCTTTTGGAATAGTGTTTATTTTCACTCTTTATTTTAAAGAGGATCATGACAGAGGTGATGATGAGTCTAAAGTAGCTACTTACTTAAAACTGTAATTGTTTCCTCTGAGCTTTCAGAATATTTTGAAACATTTTATTCTTTGTATAGTTGTGGACTTGAGTACTTGAATGACAAAGTTATGTACTGAATTTTGTTAAATGCATTTAATGTTTCGACTAAATGAGTGATACTAATGAAAACTGCTAAGGATTGTTTAATGTGTAGAAGTCCACATTAGGAATATTCCCTTTTAGTAATGAACAGCAGGTGATACTGCTACTTATTATGAACTATGTGCTAGATGACCTTTATCAGATTGGTCAGTCTGAATTTGTGTTTTATGAGTTAACAGCAAAAAGTCTCTTGGAATATAAAAGTCTAAAAGATTTTGATAGAAAATTTATATTTATTTACCTACGTGTGTACTATGCCCATAGAACTGTGCTTGGTAGAATTTTCTAAGAGGATGTGGGATTGTCAAACTCAGTCTTTTGATTTATCGTTATATGCAGGTTATGGATATATCCAGCTATATACTTAAGAATACTTATGTAAAACCTGATTTACAGCTCTTTTAAGATGGAGACTAAAACAGTTTTGATATGATTCATAGTCTAGTCTGTAAAATGTTTCTTTTATGATAGCATTTGTAATCTTTCTTCTGGAAATCAGAAGCATGTGGCATAAGGAATATGTATATGGGAGTATTTTTAAATAGTAGGACACTTTGTAAGCTATATATCATGAATCTAAGCTTTAGCAAGACACTTAAACCCTACAACCATGAAATCCAGGTTTAAATAGTTTCCATCCATAGGGCTGACTGCATCTGTCAGTCTTTTTATACTATTAAGTAGAAGATTGTGTCTGTGTCCTTTTTATTATAATGGAAGTTACAGAGTTAAATATAAAAAGTTTTCCTATTACATTATATACATTCAAAGAAACAGGGTAGTGATATAAATATTACCAAGCTTATGGGTGAATTTATCACATAAACACTATTTTATGGTGCCGATGTTTATAAGTGTATGGTGACAGGGTATTCAGTTCTTTGTAATCAGTTAATTGAACTTGTTGATGCAGCATACTTCAAACCTAGCCAGCTGTGCCTGCTTTGACAACCCAGTAGTCACTATAACAAATCTCTAAGCCAAATCTTCGAAAAAATAGCTCTTACAGAAGAAACTTGTGTGTGTGTGTGTGTGTGTGTGTGTGTGTGTGTGCGCGCGCGCGTGCGCGCGTACATGCATACACATACATGGGAACACACATAATGTTTGGAGATACATAGAACAAATGACCTAGCAAAGGAGATTTTAGAATATGCCAGTGGGACAAATGTATTTCTAAGCACAGAACTTGATCGTACTTTAAACATTTAAATACACATTTAATTTATTGGAACTGCATCTTGCATAATTGATTAGATTTGAATGTATGGCACTTGGTACCACTTTAAGTCTAATTCTTTTTTGTTGAACCAGGACTAAGAGATAGCTTTGTAAGTGCACCATGTAAAGTGCCCCCGATTTGTTTCCATCATCATAATATCATCCCCTGTGACACAACTTAATAAGATGCGTGACACTTCTATATAAGTTCTGTGCCAAATAAAATAAAATGTGTTTTAGGGAATTCTTATGATATTAATGCAGATCCCAAGAAAAATGCCTGAAAGAGTCCATTTAATTAAATTGGTCCATTTAGTTAACTTTACTTGAACTTGAATTTCTACTGGTTGAACTATGCAATTATGCTTACTTGTTTTATAACTACTTGATGCACTGCCCTAGGTTCTTACTGTTCATTTAGTTGTTTTTACTGTAAGTTTTAATTTGAAAGATTATTCTAACCTAATTTTTAGTGTTCTTAACTGTTAGTGTCATGTGTCACTTATTGGTAGCACCAAAACCAGGGGATTTTTTGTTTTGCTTTGTTTTGCTTTTTGTTTTTAAAGTATATCTGCTGGCACAGAAATAGCTTCTCATTTGGTTCCTGAAAACTGTTTGCAGTTAAAGATTGACTCAGTGGGTGCAGAACTAAAGAAGAATTTATTACCTCCGCTTTTATAGTTTTTCTTCTTTATTAAGGAGTATTATGGGAAAAGTAAGCTTTAAAAAGTCTGTGGATTTTTGTTACTGTTCTAAATTCAGCATAATTTGATACTGTGAAATAAAATGAACTTCTATTCCTTTCAGTACATAGCCCTGATGTTTTCTGTAATGTGACATGCTGTTAAGTAGCCAGGATAGTAGGGCTCTAAAAGGTTGTTGTCCCCTGATTGGAAAGTGAGATGAGATGAGGAGATTTTCACCTAACTAAATAAACAAACATTTGAGCATTATGCAATATTATGAAATGTTACATGCTACTAAACACAATAAAATACTGTTTTGCAGTTGCATTTATACGTGTGCTTATTTTCTTTATTATTCCTGAGGTTATATGTTCCCAATGGAATAAAAACAGATGCAACCATCAGTTAAGAGTCTGTCCATTTCTATAAAACAAGAAACATAAAAAGTAGTTCATTCAAAACCAGTCAGAAAAAGGGAAAAAAAGGGGGATCTCCCCACAGAAAACAGAACAAGTAGCAGGATGCTAGACATAAATCAGTTCTGTCAGTTATCACAGTGATTTTAATGAGATGTTTAGGTGCATAAGCATAGTAGGTTGCTGTACTAGACACATTTCTACTGCCAGGATAAAGCGCCATGGTCCAGTCAACTTACAGAAGGGGAGACTCGTACCTCTAGGGGGATTGGAGACCTCCACACCAGTCTTGAAGCCTCAGAATTCATCCCCAGTGACATACTTCCTCCAGCAAGGCCATACCTCCTATGCTTCCTAAACAGAAACCAACTTGGGACCAAGTATTTAAATGCCAAAATAACATTAGACATCTCATTTAAACCACAGCAGTAGTCTAAATCTCACAAAAGACTTTTGAAAATGGAAATATTGTCAAGCAAAGTGAGCAAATGCCATGTGGTAGTTTTGCTTTTTTGTTGTTGTTGTTGTTTAGAAGGTAGCACACTGCTCCAGATTGGTGTTACTCATTTTACTCCCATCAGTAGTATATACAGGCTCTCTTTTGCACATTCTAAATGGCATTTGTTATCTTGTTTTCTGTTTGCTAATAGTCATTCTAATGAAGGAGATAGTATTTCACTTTGTTTTGATGTGTGTGTGTCTGATGGCTAATGAAGTTGAGCCCTTCTGGTACATATCCCAGAGCAATGAAACTGCTACAGCAAAAAGATGGGTGCACCTTGGGTTATTATCGTCGCACTGATTAACAGCCAAGATATGAAACAGCCTACAATTAAGTTACATAGGCAAAAAAATAATTGATTTTTCTTTTTCTTTTTTTCTTTTTCTTTTTTTTTCCAAGCTTGTTTAAACATTTGTAAAGCGATTGTTAGGACAACCTTTGCTGCTATCAATGCTGGTCTCAGCATCTCCCATAGCCTGTGAATTACAAGGCTGACTGGCCCAGCCACGGGTGAGTTCTAAGGATTGTTTTCCCTTACCTGCCCTTCCTAGGGGTTGTTTTGATGGGCTTGGATAGTAACTACACCTGCTCAGTTTAACTGAAGACTGGAAACTGCTTCCTCTGTGAAACCATGTCCCCTTATGCCTACCTACTACGACTGGCATAAGGGGACAGAGCTCTGCCTGTCTTGGCTTTTAACTCAGATTTCAGGGGTTCCCTACCTAGCTGGCTGTCTTTAAACTCCGTAGGAAGGCAAATAGGGCAGTCATAGGTCCCTGTGATTTTGCAAATGACTGCTCGTTCACATTTTTCTCTGACGTTTTATGCTAGAGTTCAAATTGAGTCCTTGTTCCTCCGTTTTGGCTGTAAGTGGCACCAGTCCACTGTGTTCTCTTCACAGCTGGAAAGTAGGCTTCTGTCTCACTTGCAGTTGTAATACTTTTTTCTTGCATCTTGTCTTTTTATCTCATTTATTCTGAGATAATTTGGTTACATTGATTTGTCTGGTTTCATTTATTGAAGTTTCTGCCTTTAATTTTTTTAGTTTCTAGGTTTGGAAGGTTTGTTTGTTTGTTTGGTGTTTTTTGTTTTTGGTTTGTTTCTTTTGTTGTTGTTGTTTGTTTGTTGGGTTTTTTTGCTATGCTGCATATTTATTAAGGCATTCTATATTTTTTGTAAGAAAAGCAGTTTGTAAAGCTAAAAAACCCTAATGATTAAAAAGTACATGCTAAATAAAGAGCATGTAGGGCAAGATACATAATTTTTTAGCAGAATTTTTAAAATTAATTTATTATGTATGCAATGTTCTGCCTACATGTCTGCCTGCCCGCCAGAAGAGGTTGTGAGCCACCGTGTGGTTGCTGGGAATTGAACTCAGGACCTCTGAAAAAGCAGCCAGTGCTCTTAACCTCTGAGCCATCTCTCCAGCCCCAAGATGCATATTTTTTAAAACATTTGAAGGCGATTGACACACTTTTTCCTTTTTTATTTTTTAATGGTTTGTTTGTTTGTTTGTTTTGAGGCAGGGTCAGTCTATGTAGTCCTGGCTGTCCTAGATCTCACACTGTAGACCAGCCTGGCCTCGAACTCACAGAGATCCACCTGCTTCTGCCTCCCAAGTGCTAGAATTAAAGGTGTGTGCCACCACTGCCCGACTCCTTTTCTATTTTTAAAATCACTTTTAAATTGCTGTTTTAATACTTCATCAATAAAATAAATTCTGGAATAATTCTTAGACTTTTTGTCAGCTAGGAAATTATAACCAAAGGGACTATCCAGGTACCAAATTCTAGAGACCTTGGGTTGAAAATTAGTATTGGTGTTTTTGTTTCTTTGTTTAGAGACAAGGTCTCACACTGTAGTCCAGGCTATCTGTGACCTCACGGGAATACTGCCTCAGTCAGCACAGTGCTCTGGTTACATACATGAGGTACCATTGATGGGTGAAAGTTAGCAATACAAGGAAGAATGTAGCTATACACTTTATGCGTGAACGTCATAATGTAATGGTAAGAGCCCATACACCAGCTGCATGCTGTTTGATTCCATCTAAAGTTCAAAAGCAAGTAAAACTAATCCACAGGGAAACCTAGAGCAATGGTTACCTTTTCAGTGTCCCACGTTGGGAGCGAGTAGACTTCTGGAGTTCTGTTGATTTTATTTTGGGCAGCGAGCATAACCAGTGGAGTTTGGATCTGGAAACCTGGTTCTGACAACAAGGAAATACAGAAAGGACAGGCACGCTCTAGAATAAATTCAGGTGCAGTGTGCACACTGATGAATCGCACTACTACCACCACCACACCCCGTTTATTATATACAGCACAGAGGGAGCCATAAGCTAGCCTCCATAGGAGGTGTCAGTTGGCAGGCTGTCTTGAATTGTAAACATCCGGGAGGAGGAAGCTGCAGTTGCTAGTGTTTGTACACACTGATCAGGCCTCTGTAAACACTGGCACTTGGATCAGAGGAAGAAGCTTTTCCCAATTTCAAGCCCAGCCAGATGGGAAACAGCTTTGCTAATTTCCCATGGGTTCAAGGGCTGGGGTCTTTGTCACGGCTGTGTCCATATCACAGGACTGCACTCAGTTGGAGCTTCCACCTGAAGAAGATCACCCCCACCCCCCAACCCCCGCCTTCCCTAACAGCAGGGGCTTACTCCCAGACCCCAGATTTGCCACAAACCACACCCAAACACCAGTTTCCCCAGAGAGATCCTTTATTAAGTGGGAAGAAAAGCTGAAGTGGCTGCTTTCTGACTCAGGCAGAAAACCATCAGCAAATAACCTTGCTGGTGTAATTTTTAAGGGAAGGAAAAGGGAAGGTCTGTGTTAGAATGGTCTAAGACATGGTGGTAAAGTGGATAGGGAACTAGAGAGGAGAAGGGGACAAGGGAAAGGGGAAAGAAATATTCGTCCCAGAGGGACAAAAAATGTCTCTAGACAGATATGGGACATAGATAAATGAAGGTTTATAAAGATAGAGGGGGAAACCCCATGTTAGGATGACACATTTAATTTTAATTGGACGTGTTAGATAAACCAAAGAGGATTTTTAATTTCTGGACCTTGGTGTCAGCCTTAGAAGGAGAAAGTGGCAAAATAAGGGAATAGACCTTGATGGTTAGATTTGGGAAAGCAATCTAGTGGTTTTTTAGCAAGACAGAGAAATTCGGGAGAGAAGGGAAAGGCCTGCCGGAGTCATATGCTTGCGTGGTTTAGTGTCCCTTTGCCTTCTGTTTGCTGTGTAAAAATCTACCAAGACACTTATACTTTTGTAATCAATTTTTTAATGGGTGTTAGTAAATGTTTACTACAACATTAAGAAGATCTTAGTGTTTTTGTTACCAAAATAAAACCATAGCAAATATTTTATCAATCTTTTATTATTGCTAATAATAGTAATGGCATCTGAGTGAGTACTTTGACACTTAAGCATCATTTAGCCTTAGCCTGTGCAGCCAGTGCAGCTTCTTCACGCCACTTGGCTTTCTTTGCCAGATTCCAACTTGTTAAGGACTCATGTCGTTCTACAGCCTAAAAATAAAACACAACATGACTTTTAAAAGAACTTACATCATTGTTCTATGGGAACGCCTTTGTTAAGTGAAAAGGGGAAAAAGGTACCTTAAGTAACTCTCACAGTATCCAGAGAGAGAGAGAGAGAGGGAGAGGGAGAGGGAGAGGGAGAGAGAGAGGGAGAGGGAGAGGGAGAGAGAGAGAGAGAGAGAGAGAGAGAGAGAGAGAGAGAGAGAGAGAGAGAGAGGAAGAAGAAGAAGAAGAAGATGAAGAAGAAGAAGAAGAAGAGGAGGAGGAGGAGGAGGAGGAGGAGGAGGAGGAGCAGAAGAAAGAAAGAAAAGAAAAAAAGAAAGAAAGAAAGAAAGAAAGAAAGAAAGAAAGAAAGAAAGAAAAGGAAAAAAGAAAAAGAAAAAAGGCTCAATGTTATGGTGGAAATCACCTAAGATTCTAGGTTTCTAGTCAATTGGATAGTTGATACCAGGAATCAGCTGCCACCTCTCTTAGTTTAAATAGACATGTGTGTTGGCTAAAACATATGTTGAAATATTTTCCAACATTCAAGCCCAAAAGGGAGGTCCTCGGGTTCTAGGAATGAATGAAACCCAAGGCTTGTGCTGGCAGGGGATGGGAGAAAGATGCAAGGCTGGATGGGAATGGTTTCAGCCAGAGGACATTCGGGAAAACACTACCATGACAGCTGTGGACTGGGACTTTAACTACTCACACAAAGGAGTGAGCACATGTTTGGAGTCTTGACTGTGGAGCTGAGCTGTGAACGGGAAGCTGAAGGAGTCAGGAAAGGTATGAAATAAGCTGCACCAGCCTGAGAGACTGGCAAGAAGGGGGCCATTTGTTTGATTTAAAAACAAAACAAACAAAAAGCCCTAGTTTTCATCGTTTAGAGCAGAATACATGCCAGGCAGTGGTAGCACGTATCTTTAATCACAGCCTTTGAGTTTGGGGCCAGCTTGGTCTACAGAGTGAGTTCCATGACAGCCAGTGCTACACGGAGAAACTCTGTCTTAAAAAAAAGGGGGGGGGGATATAGTTCCCATTAAAAGAGTTCTAGAAACAACAGAAATGTCAGTTTGGCAAGCAATTATCTAGGACAGGCTAAAAATGAAATGGTTTAGATTTCTTTGTTCACTTTTGAATATTAAGCCCAATCAGTATGGTTCTGAAGTATCTCCTCTGAGGAGCGGAGCACATTTTAGGGGTAAGTTAACCCCAATGGTTAGTGTGCCATTACTAAGTTAATGACACCTGGTCCTTGCCCAAGGTTAGGAGACTCAGACATTTGAAAACCGAAGAGTAAAGAATTGAGGGTGTCATGTTCTCTCCTATAATGGTGTAGCCATGGCTAGGTGGGAATAAGATGGGGTTCAGAGTGAAAGGAAAGATTCCAGAGGGTAAAAGAGGGTGACTCTGATCACACCGTATACATATACAAAACTTTAAAAAAGAAATCCAAGCTTTGAAGTCTGTTGCATGCCTGCCACTCCAAAAGAAGGAGGAATGACAGCTGCTGAAATACCCCAGAAGGGAGGATACTGAGGTCAGGCTACCCAGCCAGCTCTAACCAGTCCAGCCACAGGGGACAAATGAGGTAGAGTGTGTCTAGAGGCAGCTCCCAGATGGAGTCTTAGAGCATCTGTCAGTATTGTGGAAGCTGCTCATGGTAAAAATAAAATAAAATAAAAAGGCTCAGAGGATCCGGAGACAGGAAGGTTAGAGGCAGAGTACAGAATGTGAAATGGTCATCTCTCCACTTCTCTTTATAGATATTAAACAGGAAGTGTGCATGGGAGATGGCAAAGAACAGCTCATACTCAACCCCAAAAGTCACTTCCAATCAGGACATTTGTCTCCTAAGTCTATGCAACTGCTACTTAGTGATTCGGATAACGAGCTCGTCTGTCTTACTTTCACACAGCAGAGATCTTACGCAGATTTTAAACTACTCCTTGTTATTTTACAATTGGAAAAAAAACGTTTTGTCTCTCTTGATCAATTAATTTTGGATCCAAATTTTTATGAACAGATTTGTGACTATTATATACATGCAAATAGAGCCAGGATCCAAAGATGAATTTGTTTTTACAGCATAGTCAACTCCTGAATTCATAACAAGGCCTATAACATTTCTTGTAACTAGTCTTGTTTCTCTCCCTATCCCATGAGCTTAGACTGAACCCTGGACCTCCAGAAGATAGACAAGGGCCCCTCTTCCCCCGCCCACCACCACTGGGTATCGAGTTCAGGGAGGCACTCACCCTTTTGGCAGACACAATCACAGCAAAGCAGGCAATGATGGTGAGCCCGATCATTATGTAACACGTTTTCACTCGAGCTTTGTTTCTGGCAACGTCTATCATTTCAGGCCTAAAACGAAATGGGCATTTTGTTAATCATTTAGAATATTTGTTGATACTTTAATATTTGCTAATATTAAAGCAATCCAGCTTCCTGATGATCATAATGATCGAATAGCCCAACTATTTTCCCAAATGCAAACCATAGCCGTAACAAATGCTAGCCCATTTGTCTTACCAATTTCAAATTGGCATACATTTATTCAGATTTCAATCTTAAACTAGAGGTAGCCCCTATGAAACGAGTGTAAAACATTTGGTTTCTAATTGATCAAGATAAAACTACTAGTATGCATTGTTTGGCAATGATTTGTTATTTCTGAACTAGGATAGAATAATTGAAACTATTTTAAACAGCTTATATTTAAAACCACTCTCCACATTTTCTTTCAAGAGCCTCAGTTTCTTCTTGCCCCGTCCTACCTTATTCTCCAACAAGACTAGCTACATGCAAGCACACATAGTACAATTACCTTGGATTTTTGCAACACTACTGATACAATGAGAATCAAACTTTGGGCACTTTTATATTGAAACAAAACCTTACCAGTTTGCTATGACAATTAACTGGCAATTTATCGATATGCATAAGGTTCTTGACTCTGGAAAATATTGACTGGCATTCTTATCTAGTAGAAAGTTTATTTATGATTAATTATAACGCAGTTACGTTTTTTAAAAAATTCATAAAGATGTGTTAAATTTCTCTTGAAAAGGAAAACTTTAACTCTTTCACAATTTGGAAAAAAAGTCACAAAAAGTACAGTAGCCTGTTTTTGTTATACTTTAGGCATTAATTAATTTAAAAGCTTAAAACATCAATTGCAAACAGGTTCAATTAGTGTCCAAGGAGACGTTATTAGATTGTATTTGTTGCTGGCTCTTTTTCCAGATGAAGCCTAAAAGATGTGATAATTTTAAACTTATTTATGTAGCTGTGATCCGGCACACAGAACTAGTTTAGTAATTAAAAACAAAAGAAAAGGCACGGTTACTGTAAACAAAATTAGCGTGCAGTGCAAAAACTGCAGGTCTTCTAGTAACTATTTGTCCGTTAAAAGCATAGAGAATAACATTCCTTATGCTGTAAGCATAACATCTTAATAGAATGTCCCTCCTAAATAGCAAAACTTTCAAAAATTATAAAAAAATAAAACTGAAAACATATACACATACTCTGAGCTCAAAATTACAGTGCTTGTTATAAGTGTCTTATTCATTGTGAAATGCTCCTGTATATGTTATTTCTGTTGACGGTGATCCTGGGGGAATTAAATTGTCTCTGTGAAATGGACCTTTCCCCACGTTCAGCTGTGATCATGCAATATAGAGAAATTTATTCTGTTGGAAATTAACTTGCAACATTGCAGATTCTTTACATTCTTAATCTGTTATAATGGTGGATATCAAAATTCAAACCAACTGAGGGTGGAATTTTATTTCTTGTACTACTTATATTCTTTCTACATTTTTGACTCTAAAATATTATATTTTAGTAAGTAGAACTTGTCCTCAAATTTTTCTGAGACTCATGTTTTCAACAGTTTGGAGTCTGTATATGTCAAGAATAAAATTTGTTTATAATATTAGAAAATATATTTAAGTTGATTTCAGATTTTCACATTTTTTATACTATTGCTCAAAGAGCAAGTTTCATTGCGTCACACTGAGTTACTGAGTGTGCGTTTTCCCAACCCACACGATTTGCCACTTCCATTTCACTCAAGCCGTTTAGGATGAGACCAACCATGCTGAAGTTGCCTAGCATCCCAGGGCCAGGAAACTTGGTACCAGATGGCTACTCTCCAGTAGTCAAAAGTCTTATAAGGACTCTTTCCTTGTATGGAGCAGTAAGAAAACATCCCCTGACATGGGCCTCTCTAGGTCTCTATCATCCCAGCCACCACCACCCAGGTTCTAGTTTAACTAACTTTACTTTGGTCATTGCTGTAATAAAGTACCTTGACAAAGGCAAATTAAGAATGTGTTTGCTTTGCTTCACAGTCTGTCATTGTGGTGTGGTGTGGAAAGAGTGAGGATGTAGTCTATCATGGAGTTAAGCGCGGTGTTTGTAGTTGTGATGGCCATGTATGTAATGGTAATGGAAAGTCAAGCTCTTTAATTCCGTTCAGGACCGCCCCCGCCGCCCCACCCCCTCTCCGCCGCCGCCGCCGCCGCCGCCGCCACCACCACCACCACCGGTTAATCTTCCCACATCGATTAACCTAATTTAGTAATTCCTCACAGACATGCTCAGAAATATGTCTTCCTCAATTCTGTATCCTGTCGTGTTCTTGGTAACCATCACAGTACTCCGCTGCTCAGCCTGCTCAGAGCTCTTCAGGAACCCGTGTCTACAAGTCTGGGTGGGAACTGCCCGCTAAATTCCCGGGTTTTCATTCAGCGTCTGCAGTCTCTGTCCCTCCCGAGCTTCGAGTCTTCCCAGGGGCTGAAACCCAGTCAAGGACCCCATTCACACTTACGGTACTAGGGGCGGGATCTCATCTATGGATTTGAAACGCCCGGTCCACAGCAGGATTTTCTTGTCGAATTGAGAAGGCTTGTACTGGGCGGGGATCCTGTGAACCGTCTCTGAAGCGAAAGCGATAGGCAGATCAGAAGTACAGTGCATCTGCAAACCTGAACCCTCCAGTCTGAGCCCCTGGCCCACCCTCTCGCAGCCTTCTTCCTCCCAGCTTTTCCCTACTCTAACCTGGGGGCTCAGAACCCCTGGGGTTCTGGCTGCTGGAGCTACAGGGGTGACTCGCGGCCCGGGGACCCCATCCCGGCCAACTCGGGACAGTTTGAGGGGCGCGTCGGACGGTGAACTCCAAGCCCCAGCGCAGGACGCTGCCACGGACCCAGAGCATCCTGCACACCACACTCTATGGACACCACAGCCGCCCGCTCCGAGGCTCGCTGGCCCCGCCCCGCCCCGCCCCGCTCCGCCCAGGATGCTGCACTGAAGCTAAGCATGGGCTGCTCCCAGTTAAGCCTCAGGCCTGTCATGCAACGATTCTTCTGGGGGCGCCGCGAGTCCGAGGGAAAGTTTCGGGGCGCAAACCCACCAACCTTGAGATAGCTCACGCGACTCATTTAAAAGATATTTCTTGGTATTGAGTAGGTAGGGGTTTTCAGGATTTCAGTCTTGGTCCCATTAGAGAATAAATCTAAACCTTTACAGACTTTCAAATGCAGGAACGACAAATCTCACCAAGCAAGGGCAGGAAATCTAAACAAATTAAAGATTCCTTCCACACCCCGAAGCAGCCCTGTACCTGTAGCTGAATTTCCAGATGCTTTTCCTTCTAACTAGACCGAAAGCAGGTCTTCTCGGCAATGCCTGGATTCTTTTAGACTAAGGAGCTCACAGGTCAACTCTGTAACTAACTATCCCATGTGTGGACTGGTATCTGTAACAAGAGCATGGATTAAGCCTTCACAACTGTATTTGAAGCTGAGACACATAACCGTGTAACATAAGTTTCAAAGTCATGGACTAGTATTGATCTCATTTGTAAAAACAAAAATTTGCCTTTTGTTCAGTTATGCCTTGGCCACAAAAGCCCTACTATGTACCAGATGTTTCTCAAAACTGGTGTAGGGCAGTGATGTTAACTGGGGAGCAGTAGAAAACAAAATACAGTGAAAAAAAGATACAGTTAGCTGGGGAGTAGTGTATAACAAAAATACAGTGAAAAGATACAGTAGCAAGAGTTGGATTTAGGTCTGAGGCTGGGGGCGTTTGGGATGCTGAGATCTGACTTTCTAAATAATACTTTAGAAGACACAATTCCTTTCCCTCAGCAATTCTCAACCTGGTCCCGGAACCCAGGGCACTTTAATTTATAAAATTCCTTGTAGACAAATGAGAGTTCTCTGACCGGAAGGATTTGTTATTACATTCCCAGTATATAAGGGTAGGGAAAAATAGGCACTTAGTAGATGCTAATTAGGTATTAAATAATGAATTGACGAATTCAAGCCTTCAACATAGAGGAGACTTTGTGCTGGTTAGTTAGATCGAACTAGTCGCTTGGAAGAGGGAACAACCCTCTACTGAAAACTGTGCTCATGAGATTCTGCTGTAGGTAAAACTGACTGATTGATGACGGATGTGGGAGGGTCCAGCCCACTGTACCACTTCTGGGCAGGTCTTAGGTGATATAAGCAGCAACCTGAGCCAGCCCTGGAGAGCAAGCTGGAAAGCAGCCTTCCTCTGTCGTCTTTGTTTCAGCTTCTGTCTTCAGGTTCCTGCCATGAGTTCCTGTCTTGGATACCCTTGGTGGCAGGCTGGAACCTGTAAGCCAAACAAACCCTTTCTTTCCTAAGTTGCTTTCAGTCGTGTTTATTGCATTAACAGAGAAGCAAACTAGAATAGATTTCTTTCAGGCTAGTTTTAGAAAAAAGACTGACATATGTAGTGGGAGATCGCTTGTTCATTCCCGGCTTCCCAGACCAAAAAAAAAAAAAAAATAATAATAACCACACAGAAACTGTATTAATTAAATCACTACTTGACCTATTAGCTCTAGCTTCTTATTGGCTAGCTCCTACATCTTAATTTAACCAATATCTATTAATCTGTTTATTGTCACGTGGCTGTGATTTATGGGCAAGGTTCCATCTGACGTCTATCTCTGGTGTCATGGCTTCTCACTGACTCTGCCTTCTTTTTCCCAGCATTCAGTTTAGTTTTCCCCGCCTAGCTCTGCTGTGCCCTGCTATAGGCTCAAAGCAGTTTCTTTATTCGTTAACCAATAAAAGCAACACGTATACAGAAGGACTTCCCATAGCAGACGTACTTCACAATATATGTCCCTTTCTATTTTGTATCTGTGGTGCTATGTTGCCTAACACATAGCAGTCTACAGATAAATATTCATGGAACCAAACTGAGTGAATCCCTACTTGAGAAAGGGCATTGCCACAGATATCTGATGGTTCTCCCATTATGTTACTTGACAAGTTTCCCGTTCAATTATTTTATTTTCACATCACTGGGGAAGCATCTGGGTAGTAGTTCATCATTAACAGTCCACCATCAAGTAGTAATCTAACTGAGTAAGTTTGTTTTTCTAGAGTGAAGAAGGTGGTGTGCACATACACTCAACTTTCCCCAGTGTTACAGACCTACACGGCACAGAGCAAAGGAATAAGGACTCAAGTCGCAAGAGAGAGAATAATTTGCATTCTGTTCTCTACCACAGGCAGGATTGGACTATGACTTTGGGGTAGAACTCTACATAAATTACTTACACCCGCATAAATGCTTTCCTTAGGTTTAAAATTAGAACAAATTAAAAATAGTCGAATCATTTTAATAGAAGGAAAAATGATTGTATTTATTTTCAGCTAGAACATAATATTTATCCATTAAACAGATATTTAGTGAGTGTTTGCTATATGCTCTAGGTTATGACATGGCAGCACACAGCCAGTGCCCTTCACAGAAGGTATTCATCCATAGTAGTTTCAGCCGACCCCTTCCGGTTTTGTGTTGTTTTTTTTTTTTTTTTTTTTTTTCCCAACCCAAAGATTCATGTCACTTATTTGAAAAGAGTGTTTTCAGGATTGTGCCTTCAAGATTTGTTTTTCATTGCTATAACTTACCTTCCTGATTTCTGCGTCTACCATGATTACTTCTTAAAACACACTGTCATGCTCGCTCTCTCAATCTCTTTCTCTCGCTCTCCTTTCTTCTTTTTTTCTTTTTTTTAAGTTGAAAACTGCACAGTCTGTCTTAGTTGAAGGCAAAAGATGCAAAGACTGAGTTACAGCATTGCCCCTGGGAACTGCCACTCTGTCTGGGATGATGTTCCCTTGCCAGGAAATTCTCTTCTCCCAAGAGAAGTGTTAGGAGGACCTTAACTAACTTGCTTTCTGTCCTGCTACTAATCTTTCAATGGAAGAAGTTCAAAATGACGGTTTCCCTGCAGACTCATTTCGATGGTCCCCAGTGCTGGGGTAAATTTATCAACTGTACATAGTTCGAATTAGGCCTGCTTATCTTAGGACACCATCAAACACTTAGGACACTGGCAGCAGAAAAGGCAACAACAAAATGAAGGGACTTTTTATTTTTGTCAGGGAACATTTTTTGAAGTTCTTCTGAGCCTTAGAACTTTAAGAAGGCAGATGAGGAGAGATCTCAAGGGAACAGCAGAAACTTAGCAAAGGTCCTGTAATTACTTCCTAAGTGTATGTTTATACAGACCTTGCTCGATTCCAGAACACTTTCAATATCTGAGGATGTGAAACGTGTTAATATGATCTGAGTTTTTATAGTCATAGCTGAAGACACTGGAACTGGTCTTGACCAAAGACAGCTCTTGGAACACGCTACAAACACCTTCCCTGTCGTTCCCTATCCCTGCACACGTCCCCTACTCACAGCCTGCAAAAGCAGCTTCCATCCCCACACATCAGCCCAGCTCGCACTGGCCCTTAACTCTGGCTCCTTCTGTTTCATCCTCTCAAGTGTTACTTAAAGCTACAGCCGTGTTCCACTCACCATTTAATTTCTTTTTTCTTATGTGCACACAGGGCAGGAAGGTAGATGTGAGCAGGTTAAGGTTAGTTTGCAGGAAAATGTATGAAAAGGGATTCTTCATTTTCTAGGTAAAATAGGGAAATGGTGTCTACCCACTAAGGCAGTGCTTGAATGGAAAGCTACTTGTTATGTTCAATGTGCTGACATTGTTAATTCATCCAATAAGATGACGGAAAGAAAGGAGCCCCATCCTTAGTGAAGCTTGCTGTAAGCCTCTGAAGCAGAAAAGACATTATCTAGGGTTTGAAGATATTGCCACAGGACAGTACCCTTCCCTACTGAACTTAAGCTTCTACCCAGTGTTAGTTGCTGCTGAGAAGTCAGGTGCTGGGAGACTCCTAACTTTAGAAAAAAAAATTTCTTCTAGAATTTTTTTTTTTTGGTATTTTTCCTTTGGTTTTGCTTTGATTTAAAATTTCACAAGGAGTTATTGTAGTGTAGATCACTTATCCAAAGTTCTTGACATTTTGTGGCTTCTATGCTAATGGATACTTATTATTTAGAATTGAAAGTAGTGGATAAATTCTTGAAAGGTTTCTCTGATAAATTCCACACTAGTAGCTTTTCTGTGTTTATTCTGAAAGCTTTATTTGGATGCAGCTGTGTCGGATCTTCAAAATTTCTTACCAGTCTTTCCATTTTATTGCTTTTTAATTTATTTTAAGAGATTTTCTCAACTTTATTTTCATCTTTATTTACTATAAAATATCAACTGAGTTAATTTGACTATTTGACAAAAGTTCTAGGCTCTTGTGACAGTATCAGTGAATTAAAAAACAAAAACAAACAAACAACTCTTTCTTCTCTTGAGTGGATAATCTATTTTATTGAGGCAGATATTAAAAAAGTGTATGACAAGCAGAAAAAAATCAATGCAATGCTGAGTTTCATAGATACGAGGCCTATGCTAAAATTATATGCATACAAACACTGTGCTGCAAGGTAATATTGCTTAGTGATACTATGCCATTTCAGTTCATGAAAATATTTTATGATATTCCTGGTGTGATGAATATCATATAATGGTTTGACCATATATATGTGTCTCAAAACCTATACTTGTCATTAAGTGACAAGTGACTGATGTTTAAAAATTATATGACGAAATTAAAATAGGAAAGGCTGAAGAGGGTTTAGAATACTGCACAGGAGGAAGACTATAATTTTGCATGGAGTGACCAAGAAAGAACTCATTGAAGAGATGGCATTTGCATGGAGATTTAAAGTGAAGGATTCTGTTGGAAGGGGAGCGTATCCGCAGAAGGAAGAGCTGTTACGAAGAAGGAAATGCATAGGGAAGTTTCATTGAAGGCAACAAAACAAGTATGGCTGGGTGAAAGTGAGTGACAGGTGATACCTTTAAAAACATTGTTGTGTGAAGGCCACTTGTTTGTTCCCGGCTGCCCAGACCTAAATAATCACACAGAAGCTGTATTAATTACAACACTGCTTGACCTATTAGCTTATGCATATTTCTAGCTCACTCTTATCTCTTAAATTAACCCATTTCTATTATTTTATATTTTACCATGAGGTTTGTGGCCTACAAGCAAGGTTCCAGCCAGCAGCTACATGGCCTCTCCCTGACTCTGCCTCCTTTCTCCTAGCATTCAGTTTAGTTTTCCCTACTTAGCTCTGTTCTGCCCTACTATAGGCTCAAAGCAGTTTTCTTATTCATTAACCAATAAACGCAACACATATACAGAAGGACTTCCCATACCAAAACATAACAAAAGTAAGGTTAGAAAAGAGACAGGGGGATGCATGGCTAGATAATTCTGACCAAAGACTCTATGGGTTAATAAACAAAAGTTCTAGAGCCAGATGTGGGACACTTCCTCATGAACTGTTCCTCAGGCAGATTCCAGAAGCTCCTAAAACAAAATAGGTCCTGCCATTCCTCTTTATACTAAGCAAACAATCAACTCATAGTTATCTTAAATTTGACTGCTTACTGATTGGGATATTCTATCTTATTTTCTTTTCTCCTTCAGCTTAGTGCAAATTCTAAGGCATGTTAATTTGCTCATCAAAAATCCAGTGAAAACAATGATCTTCAGATTCCTCCATTTTTCAACTCGCTTGTGTTTCTACCTCCTGTCTTCATCACTGAGTTATCTGGGAAGAGAGAGTTTGTAACCAGAAGACGACCAACCCTTTCTGTGCTCAGGTTCCTCCACTCACCCGTGAAGCCCCTTCAGCTTGTTCTGGCCTGGTGTTAAATAAGCCTGTTTCCCATTAATTGTTTGCTAGACAAAGACCAGGGTTAACTTTTCCTAGGATGTTATTCAAGTTTCTAGAAGCCACAGAAGCCACGGGTCGTGGTCCTCACATTACAACTGAGTCTTTGCCTTAGAAAGTCACATTTAGATGATGTGCACATTTCCAGCAGAGATTAGATGAGGCTTTATATGTAGATTTTAATTTCTCTTGTGTTTTATAGCACAAGATTCCCATATCAATGAACATTAGAACTTGGTTCTGAGTTAGCATGTGGAGTTAAGCTGGGAGTTAAGTTACAATGGGTTCTCTTCATCATAATTGCCAGTAGGACTTGACACAATTATCGAAAATTCCCAAAATTCGGAATGGAACTTTTATTGTCGTTTGCACAAAGGGGGAAATATTAAAAAGTTCGGAATGAATTAACAATGGGTATTAAATGCTTAATGAAGATTCTATGCATGCACATTACATTAACATTTGGAAGAAGAGATAGTTTATGCAATTATTTTACCTTAAAGATACAAAGTAAAAGATGGGAAATTAATATCTTGCGGTAGGTGAAAATTCTATTCTTTTCTCTAAAAACAAATTCTTTGCTTCCAATTATGGTACCACTTCTAATTATTTATATAAGTAAATTAATAAAATAAGTATTTTATGTCTATGCTTTTATTCATCAGTATTGAGTTATTCTGAAGCATGAATATTAGCACTCCTCATGAAATTATTTTACAAGTATTCCTTGAGGGTCTCAGTTTGCAATAATAAAAAAGTAAAAATATAATTGCCCACTAGGTGGCAGCAATATCTCACATTGTTTTACAAATTGGCGCTTAAGGGAATTCTGGGGCAATGAAGAAGATGACTTCTTCCCGCCTTCAGGTAACTCACAGTCAGTATTCCGGAATTTATATACATACATTTTTCTCTGTCTTCTTCTTTTGTCAGTCAGAAATTCTAAGCATAGACTTCTCTCATATCAGAGGAACAAGTGAGGCCAAGTTTGCCTCTGTTTTCTTTTTTTCCTTAGTTTTTCATCCATTTTACATCCTGACCACAGTTTCCGCTCCCACCCCTCTTCCTCTTCCTGCCTTGCTCCCACCTCCCCTCTGCCCTTGCCCCATCCATTCCTCTGTTTCTGTTCCGAAAGGGGCAGGCCTCCCATGGGTGTCAACAAAGCATAACATATTTATCAAGATGAGGTAGGACTAAGTTCCTTCCTTTGTTTTAAGGCAGGGCAAGGCGAGCCAGTATGAGGAATAGGTTCCTAAAAGCCAGCTCAACAATTAAGGACAGGCCCTTATCCCATTGCTAGGAGTTCCACAAATAAACCAAGCTACACAGCTGTCACACATGTAGACTAGGTCCTAGATCGGTCCCAAGCAGGCTCCCTAGCTATCGGTCCAGAGTCTGTGAGCTCATATGAGCCCAGGTTAGCTGTTTCTGTGGAGTCCTTGTGAGGACCAACACACACACACACACACACACACAGACACACACACACACGCACACACGATGACAGTTGGGGTAATTACCAACCTGATTACAGGAGAAGGCCAGTTCAGGCATCCTCTCCACTACTGCTAGGCATCTTAGCTAGGGGTAGTTTCCCTGGCACCAGGTTTCTCTCTAACCCCTAAATGCCCCTCTCCATCAAGACATCTTTTTCATTACTCTCCCCCCGCTCTGTCCTGCCCTCAATCTGCCCTACCCAAACCCCCAGTCTGCCCAATCAGAAAATTGGGAATCAATCTACCTTAAGACCTAGTTACAGCAATCTTAGGCATATACCCAAGGGACGCTCAATCATACCACCAAGACAGTTGCTCAACTATGTTCATAGCAGCGTCATTTGTAATAGCCAGAACTGGGAAACACCCTAGAAGTCCCTCAACCAGAGAATGAATAAAGAAAATGTGGTACATTTATACAATGGAGTACTACTCAGTGGTAAAATATTTGCATGAAAATTGCAGGCAAATGGATGGGACTAGGAAAAAAATTATCCTGTAGTGAGTGAGGTAACCCAGACCCAGAAAGACAAACGATGTAGGTACTCACTCCTAAGTGGATATTAACTGTAAAGTAAAGGATAACCAAGCCACAGCCTCAGAGGGGCTAGGTAACAAGGGGGACCCGAAGAAGGATGCATGGATTTTCCTGGGAGTAAGAAATAGAAGAGATTGCTTCTCTGTTTTACCCAAGGCTAAAGTGACCAGAATCAAATCATGAATTGAAGGTCATTACCCCATCCCCCACAGGACAAGCTTGTGAACATTCTGTGGACAGTCTCTACATCATGTGCTTTTTCCGACGTGTGTGTTTTTCTTGTTGTTGTTTTGTCTTCCCATGATTTTTCTCAGCTTTAGAAACTGGAACCGTCTTATACAGCGTAACCTTCCCATGCTTTCCGTTTAGAACACGACCTCATCGTGTCAAACAGGCCTACACTTGCACTTCTCGGCCTCTGCTCCCACCGCTAAGGTTAGAGACGTGTGTCACTACAGCTGTATTGCACTTATTTTATGTGACAACTTAGTGTTGAGCTTAATTACAAGATGAGATTATTTATAATCTACTCTCTAGTGTGGATAGCTAAGTTGTTTTGAAATCTACCTGCCGTAATGACTTAAGGTATGTTCTGCACAAACTTGAGTTTTGTTGAATTCTATCTTTATATACACATAGTTTTCAGTAACTCTCAAGTTTAATTTCAAACACCCACTAAAATCATCTAAAGGGGTGTGGGCAGAACTGTTCTACTCAGGCAAAACTGGTTTGATTTAAGGGAACTGTTCAACAGAGAGAAAATGTTTGAACAATATGATGCTCCGTCATACTCCGATTTCTGCGCTTTAGTATGTGGGGGATACATATTCATATATGTGTGTACGTGTAGGTGCTCAGGTGTGTGCGAAGTACATGTGAGGGGCAGAGAGCAACTTCGAGTGTCCTTGCAGTGGCACCACTGTCCCTGTTTTTGAGATGGGGTGTCGCACTGGTCCGTTGCTTAGGCAGTGAGCCTCATGGGTCTGTCTACTCTGCTTCACTTCCCAGCACTGGGATCAAAGTGCTTGCCACCACACTTGGCTTTTATCAGAGAGGTTTTAGGGGTGAAAGTCGAGACCTCAGCCTTGTAGGACACATATGGTGTTGACTGAGGTATCTCTACAGCAAACAGGCTTTGTTTATTTGTTTCTTCTTTTGTAGCTAAAGTTTTGTTTTACTTTCCTTTAGCATTCCCATATAAAACATTTGACAGTGTTCATTTGGTGTGTGAATTTTAAATATCTTTCTTTCTTTTGCTTTGTAGCTCAGGCTGACATGGATCTCAGGATCCTCCTTCCTGTTTCCTGATTATTGACGCTTTGCTAAACTAGATTCCTTGACTGTGTTCTAAGCATTCCTCCTTAGGCCAGCGGAGAAGTGTACCTCTCACCCTGTCACAGGAGCTTCTCTTTGCAGCAGATGGAATCCGTTACAGAAAACCACAGCTGGTCAAACTGTGGAGAGCAGCTGGTCAAGGAGAACTGGGTCCCACTGGGTACGCCTGTAGCACAATCCCCACATGGCAGGCTCAGGGAACACCTCAGAGGAGTGGGGAGGGAAGACCATCAGAGCCAGGGGACCCGGACATCTGTTGCAAAATGTGTGTCTAAGAAATGGCGTGGAAGCTTAACCCATGACACCTCAGTGATAAAGCTGCCTAAATGAGACCTGAGCAGTGATAACAATAAGGAACATGATAACACAGGAAGGGGACATCTCATGAGGCCCCACTCTAGATAAAGAACTACAGGAGACTAAGGAAGGCCAAGAGAAGGAGAAATGGTCCTCCCTGGGGAGATGCTCACTCATTGGTTCCTCAATACCAAGTGGTCAGCCTTGAAATCATACACATACAACCAACAGTAAATAAACTCAGCTGCTCGTATTTATAGACTTATGCATTAATTTATATATTTTACCATAATAAAGAAAAAGAGTTCTTGAATTTGAGAGGAATCAAGGGGCAATATGGAAAGAGTGGCCGGAAAAGAGGTGGAGGGAGAAATTATGAAATTATATTTTAATTATTAAAAATCACAAAACTTAATTTGGATTTGAAGACAATGAAATTAAATCTCAGGCCTTGAGACACCATGCCTGGCTTGAATTTTATATCAAAATCCACTTTCTCGTCATTGCACTGTATTTGTCAGCCTGTACTTATTAACAAATATTAATATCTTGGGATCTATGTGAACAAGTATTTATATATCATACACAAGGATTTATTTAGGTTTTATGGATGCTCATGGTCTCATCAGCATCACATGCCCTCATCCCTGCTGCGTTGTCTGGAAGGACCAACTGTTCCTGTGACATCCCCAGATTTCATCATTATTCTTATTTTAGAATATTCCATAGTGTTTGTTTTATTGTTGTTGTTATTATTATTATTTAAGCATTTCTTTGATTTTCATTGTAATTTCTTCAAGTCAATACATGGGCAGGCTAAAAGTGGAATTTATTCACATTTTTATTTAAAAAACAAAATGTATTCATTGTAACAAAAATGTAAAGAATAATAAAACATAGCAAGTGAAAATCTACATATCTGAGATTGTATAGAGGGAAAATGTTATTATTAGATTGTGTTTTTTATCTATTATCTACCTATCTACCAATTATAGATGAAATTCTACTCAACAACTTACTCTTTCTTATTTAATGCTTGGTGGGGAATTCATGTAAAATTGTCTCAGCTTTAAAAAGTTTTTTAAAATAGTCTTTCATTGAGAAATTGTACCATAATTTATTTAACTACAGATATTTAAATTCTTTAATTTTAAAAGCTTTCTATTATCTTGAGGACTATTATAAAGAAAATCTTGTAAATGTGTAGTTAAGAACTTGTTTGGGAGGTCCAATTTGTAACTGTGGGTTTTCTAAATCAGAAGCTGTCTCCCACCGGGCTTAGTAAAAGGAATTGTTCCAGCGTGTCCTACCCTGGTACTCCTATGTCCACGCTTACACTGATCATGCCAAGCACACCTGTCTTGTTGTTCATGTGTGGGTGCAATGCAATGTGCTCTCTTCTCCCCGTCATGCCTTGCTTTGTCTTACTGGAGAAATGGGTTTATCGTGAGAACTGAACATATTCACTTGGCTGTGTGTAAGATGATTTACTGTCTCTCTCTCTCTCTCCCTTCTTTCTCTTCAAGTTTAAACAGTGTATGGCTAGCATGTGAGGTGAAATGCTCTGTAAAATTTCAGAAACCTTTTGCTCAATTTCACTGTGTGTGAACTGGTATTCTAGCAGCTGGTCAATGTGTGTAAATTCGTTTCAACTCGTGTAAGCCTAAGTGGGGCACTCAACACTGCTGTTCCTTAACTTCCTCCTCAGAGTGACACCATGATTGTTGTGGAAACAAAGGCTGGTGTGGTGACAGTAATAATATTTTGAAGAGTGACGTACAGCTTCCAAAGTACTTGAATGTGCACTACCTTTTGAATTTTTAGGCTTATTTTTAATTTTATGGACACATATGTTTTGGTTTCATGTATGTATGTGCACTGGGTGTTTATCTGGTGTCCATGGATGTCAGAAGAGTATAGCAGACTTTCTAGAAATGGAGTTAGGGGTAATTGAGAGCCTATGCTGGAATGCTGGGACTAAAACCGGACCCTCTGGAAGAACAAGAGCTCATAACCACTGAGCATCTCTCTAGCCCTGTGTTTTATGTTTTTATCTTTATAATCACCTCATATGATAGGCCAGATACCTATTTTTTAGTTTATAAAATTGCATTTATTTATCTCTGTGTTTGTACACTCCAAGGTATGCATACGTGTGGGTGTCAGAGGACAATTAAAGGAGTCACCTCTGTCTTTCCACCATGTGGGGCTCAGGGAATCAAACTCAGGTCACTGGTTTGGCTGCAAGCTCCTTTAATAGTAGAGCCATGAGATAGGTAGCCATTGTCAGTCTCTCTCTCTCTCTCCTTTCCTTTCCTTCCTTCCTTTTTTCTTTCTTTTTTTTTAAAGCTAATAATAGTGTTGTTGAAATTGGGTAGGAAAATCAAGAAAGACATTGTTCCTTCTGATATGTCTAGGAAACTGTGAGGAAAAAACAGGCCTGTGACCAAACCTTCTCCATCACATTTCTCACCTAAGTTCTTTATATCTAATTTTAGAAAACAATTTAGCCATGAGGAAGTAGAAGAGTCTGTGTGACTTATTGGTGTATATCTTACATAAATTGTTAATCTATAGCAATTCAACTTACCCAGGCCTGCTGAGCAGAGGACAGACTTTCCCCTCCCTCCTCTACCCATCTCTTTATTGTAAACACAGAATTAGGACCTCACAGAAACCCACTCTGGGTGACTCAGACACTGGCATATTCATAATACCTCCAAGCACAGCTCATTGCATTTTATAGGAAAATAAGAAAAGAGTGTTCCACTCTCAGAACAGTCTTTTTACTTTCTCAACATCCATGAGTGGTAAATGACAAGTGGGGTATCTGTAAATGTCAGTGAGTGTGTGAGCATGTGTGTTTGTTTGAGTGTGTGTTTAAGTGTTATTTTGTGTGTGTTTGTATGTCTCTGTGTGAGTGTGTATGTTTTATGTGTGTTTAAGTGTAAATGAATGTGTGAGTGAGTTTGTGTTGTGTTTAAGTATGTGTGAGCATGTATGTTTGTGTGTGTAAGTGTGTGTGTGTGTGTGTGTGTGTGTGTTTGGATTTCGGAATTTTGCTTGAAAGAAAAGAAAGTCCTAGCATTCACAGGGGCACAAGTTGAGTTCTTAAACTTAGGTTTCTTTTAGCTAATGACTTAAGTAGGGGAAGTTTTGCATCATCTCTGTTTTCCACAAGCAGAAAGCAAAGATGGTCATGTCTTTAAGTTCACTTTGAATGGAATGATTGGGGTTAGGGATTGTTCTCTGGGATTATTGCATTCTCTGTGAGATCAGATGAACACTACTGTATGTATTTTTTTCTAAGGATCAAACACATTTGTAAATTTAGCCAACATAGTGCTTTCCCAGAAAAGGTAAAACTATGATCATGTACTGAACACTGCATTTCACTGGGGATACAGAGGAGAAGAACCATGAGCAAAAATAACTATTCTATAAAAGGATAGATGTGCTCTGGTGTAAAATCAGAAACAGGACACCAAAAGAGGTGCCATAGTGCCTCTGCCCTGAAGTGCTTTTGATGGATCTGGAGCTTTAGACTCAGAAGAACACTTAACATGATTTCATCCAGGCCCTTCATGTTCTAAATTGGAACCTGTAATGAATCATACATAACCCAAATGAGTTATATCTGATTCTTTAGCCTCAGACCCTGCAAATTCCAGGTGGAAGAACATTACCTGTTGCTGGTAGGAGTGCAAATTTATACAGTACCCATGAAAATCAGTGTGCTGGTGTTGCAAGGAGAAGGCCTGCTTGTTTGTCCCAGCTGCCCGGCTAGCTTACACCCACAATAACCACACAGAAATTGTATTAATTAAAACACTGCTTGGCCCATTATCTCTAGCCTCTTATTGGCTAACTCTCACATCTTGATTTAACCCATTTTTATTAATCTGTAGATCACCACGAGTTTGTGGCCTACTAGGTAAGATTTGGCATGTCTGTCTCTGGCTGCTCCATAGCTGCTCTCTCCAACTCTGCTTTCTTCCTCTGAGAATTCTGTTTAAATTTCCCCACCTATCTGCCCTATCAAGGGCTCAAAGCAGTTTCTTTATTAACCAATGAAAGCAACACAAAGACAGAAGGACCTCCTACAGCATGCTGGTTCTTCAGGAAGCTGGGAATAATCCACCTCAAGATCCAACTGTTTCATTCTTGGGTATATACCAAAAGGATTTTACACCATACTATAGAGATCCTTGCTCATTCATGTTTATTGCTGCTCTATCCTAATAACCAGAAATTGGAAGCATTCCAAATGTTTATCAATAGATGAATGAATAATGAAAATGTGCTACATTTGTGCAAAGAAATATCGCTCAGCTGTTAAAAAATCAAAATCATGAAATACATGTGTCAATGATGGAGCTAAAAAATTATCCTGAGTGAAGTCACTCAGTCCCTAAGAGATAAATATATGTATCGTCTCACATGTGCATGTTAGTTTTAAAGCCTTCAATCAACATGCTACAGTGTATGTAACCACAGAGGTTAGGTACAGCATAAAGGACTAGGTGAGATGGGAGGCTCTCTCAAGAATGGAGAAATAAAATGGGTAATTATGGATAGACAGTGACAGTCAGGAACAGGATTAGACAGAGGGGAAGAGAAGATGGGAGCAAAGGAAAGAAATGGTGAGGGACAACTAACACTAAGGGTCATTTGAAGGGTTATACCAAAACCTACCACTGTAGAAACATCTTTAAAAATGTACATATATGATCAGGCAGTGGTGGTGCATATTTTTAATCCCAGCACTTGGGAGGCAGGGGCAGGTGGATCTCTGTGAGTTTGAGGCCAGCTTCATCTACAGAGCTTTTCCCAAGACAGCTGAGACACTGTCTCAATACACACACATACACACACACCCACACATTTATGAATAATATCTAAACAGAGTCACCAAATAATAGGTGTGAATACACCAACCAGGCATCTTTAGCCAACAAGCAAATTTCCCAGTGTCAGAAATGGGTTACGTTTAATTGAGTGTCTAAGGGTCCCCATGGGAATCCACAAACAACTTGGGCTTTTGGTTGTTTTCCACAAAGCAACCATAAAGTAAAGCTCTATTGCTGAAGACAAACTTACATGTCTCATTGAACATGGAGAAGTTGAGCTGGTGTCTAACTAGAATCTCCACTCCCTACTGACTAGTGTTGGCAGTACTGGAAGGTCCTCTCTATGCCACTAGAAGACAAAGGTAACCACCAATCCAGCTACACACCTGTGAACAAAATTTCCTATACATCCTCTTGCCATGTCTGAATACCACTATCATCATGATTGCTGCTGCAATATAGTTAACTGGGACCTTCCTGTGCTGTTAGTTTTTATTGTCAACCTGTCACAACCTAGAGTTACTGGGAGGAGAGAATCTGGGAGGACTCAACTGGAACAGGTTGGTCTGTGGACGTATCCATGAGAGACTCTCTTGATTAATGTTTGGTGTGTGTGTGTGTGTGTGTCATTGTGGGTGATACCATAATGAGCAGTTGGACTTGAGCTGTAATAAAAATATCAGCTGGGCACCAGCCAGTGGACAATCCAGTAAGCTACATTCCCTACAGTTTCTTCTAGGCAGAGACTGCTTGTTCATTTCCCAGACACCCAGACCTGAAATAACCACACAGAAACTGTATTAATTAAAACACTGCTTGGCCTATTAGCTTATGCACATTTCTAACTAACTCTTATATCTTAAATTAATCCATCTCTGTTAATCTGTGTATTGCCACATGGTTGTGGCCTACTGGTAAGGTTCTGTCCAGAGTCCAGCGTCTGTCTCCTGCAGTGGCTACATAGCTTCTCCTTAACTCTGCCTACTCTCCTCTCCTCTATCTGCTTGGAATTTCCTCCTTGCCCTATTCTGCATTGCAATAGGCTCAAAGCAGTTTCTTTATTAACCAATGGTATTCACAGCATACAGAGGGGAATCCCACATCACCTCCCCTTTCCTGTCAAAATAAAAAAGGAAGGTTTTAATTTTAACATAGCAAGATTACATGTAATAAAACAGTTATCAAGCAAGAATTATAGTTACAATAGTTAGTCCATTTACATTTGGCAAATTAAGGAAAATACTCTATCATTTATCCTATCTTTGTGAATCTAAAGTTTATATCTAATCTATCTTTTATAATTATAAAACTATCTTTTTCAACTCCATCAAAGACTCCAGAAGAATATAATATTACTTAAGTTAAACAGGAAGTGCATTGTAAGTAACTTCCAAAACTCTAGAATTGGCAGAGACATCTCATGGCCTGAACAGTCACCCAAAGTTCTTTTGTAACATTGGAGCATCTATCTTCAGCCTGTAGGCCCATAGAATCTGGCAGATTTTTTCATGAATCAGGAAATTTCAAAGACAGTTCCACCTATTTGGCAGTTCGCCAGTCACTTTCTTCTGTGTCCTGTAGAATGTCTGGCAGACTCTTTCATGAAGTAGGAACCCTAATGGACTGTCTCACCTTCTTTAGGCAATATCAGCAATCATTTTTCTGTGGGTCCTGCATGCCCAATCTATACAGTATACCATCAAGCAGTCCAGGCAAGAGCAATTTCTTGCCCAAAGGACTAACAAACTTCATAAGGAGCTTCTTTAATGTCCATAATCCTCATGAAGTAATTGGTGCTTCCAGAAGCAGATTAGTCTCATTGTCATGAAAAGTCCTAAGTTCTTAAAACATTTTAAATACTGTATTCTGTTAGTCTTTGAAAGGTTTGAAGAATAAATATTCATCTGAAACATATCTCTATACAGCTAGAAAACCTAAATAACCTAACACAACTACAGTTTGACTGTTATAGATGACTATCTATTAACCTATATTTCTTAATTATACATTACATTTTTAAAAGAGCTGTGCAAATACAATACCTTAATCAAGAGCAGAAATATACATATAACAAGATTGATCTTAAAATTGTATCAATAAATCAAGCTCCATACCAATGTAAAGTATTCACCTCTATATCATATCCTGCTTTAAATGTAAACAAGCATTTATAAGCAATAATTTTGAGAATTTGGGTGTAGATTTCTCCAAACTACTTCTTGCTGTTTATTGGGTGAAGCACTTCTAGGGTTCATGGAGACCTCTGGGGGGGGGGGGTCTTGTTCCATCAAACCATATTAGTCTGGAAGGAATCTTCTGTGGAAACAAAAGCAGAACCTTTTATCCAAAGCAAGATATCTTTAGAACCAAATTTTAAAGTCAAGATACCTTTAAAATATATATGTTAGCTTAGTTTAGCACCCTGTACAATGAAATATCTCTCTGTACTTAGCTCATTCACAGTCAAAACATTCAATGAAAACACAATACTATACATGATCTAGACTCTCTGTGTATATTCCATCTTTACATCTCTTACTTTCTTGCTCTATTACTTTTTCTACAAGTTTAATATTTATTTTATTATCTTTACTCCTTTAATCTGTGACTGTCTGTACTCTGTCTCTTTAAAGACTTTTATTTTTATTTTTTTAAAAAAACATTTACTTCTTTTTATAGATGTCTATATTTTTCCTTCTTTCTCTCAAGCCTACATGTACTTATTTAACACTGTGACCCATTTAGAGGTTTTATTTTTTCATCTGAATCTGTCTTTATTGTATATCTGCAATCTTTTTCTGTCCAAGAAAGTTTTTCTTTTTCTTGTTCTTTTTTTTAAATGCTAAGGGGGTATGGCTAGGACCAACCTCAAGGTCCTGTCTGTTGGCTCCACCCAGTTCAACATAGTGGAGTCATGTTTGCTGCCTCTGAGAGCTATGCACACTTTCCCAGCTCCAGGGTCACAGTGGGTCTGTGTCACCATAATGCAACTTGTAGCATGATACTCACAGATCCTACTTAAGTGCTTGGCCTCCTGAAAGAGCCAGAGCTGCTCGTGCAACTAGCATGAACCAGGAAGCCTTCTTAAAGAGTTGTGCTGCTTTTGCTGCTATTGCCTTCTCTTAGAGGAGCCAGTCTCTATTCGCTGCTAGCAAACTGAGCCTATTTGAAAAAAATGTGGCTGCCAAGAAACTCTGCTTGACTCCTGTTTTGTGGGTTTAGAAGCCCTCTTTTTTTTTTTAAAGACTTTATGTGGATGTACATTGTCTAATACTGGGTGTCATTTTGTTGGTGGAGACTACTTGTTCATTTCCCAGCCACCCAGACCTGAAATAACTACACAGAAACTGTATCAATTAAAACACTGCTTGGCCTATTAGCTTATGCATATTTCTAGCTAACTCTTATATCTTAAATTAACCAATCTCTATTAATCTGTGTATTGCCACATGGTTATGGCTTACTGGTAAGATGCTGTCCAGAGTCTGGTGTCTGTCTCCTGCAGTGGCAACATGGCTTCTGCTTGACTCTGCCTACTCTCTCCTACACTGCAATAGGACAAATCAGCTTCTTTATTAGCCAACGGTATAAACAGCGCACAGAGGGGAATTCCACATCAATTTCTGCTTCAGGGCCTGCTTTAAGATGCCTGCCCCACAACTCACTTGTTAATGAACTGTGACCTGGAAATGTAAACTGAAATAAGTTTTCTTTTCATAAAGGGGGGTGGGGAGAATTGTAAAGGTAATGCAGTCTGTGATGTCATGATAGAAGCTTCGTGTTTTAAAACTTCTTTACATCTTTAGTCTCTGTTTCATTTATTTTTTTTATTGAGCTCTACACTTTTCTCTGCTCCCCTCCCTGCCTCTCCCCTCCCCCTTCAAACCTCCTCCAAGGTCCCCATGCTTCCAATTTACTCAGGAGATCTTGTCTTTTTCTATTTCCCACGTAGATTAGATCTATGTAAGTCTCTCTTAGTGTCCTCATTGTTGTCCAAATTCTCTGGGATTGTGGGTTTTTTTATTGGTAGTTTGAGCATTGTGCAAGCAACTGCTTTATGCTCTATCTGTTTGGAATTCTTATGAGGATACTGTACTATGAGAAGATAAGTTTGAGAAGATGTCATTGAGTTACTGGGCAGATCAAAACTTTAAGACTGTATATGAGAATCTTGTTGGCTCATTCAGCATTTATTGAGTTCTAATCTGGGGATGGCTTGTACAAAATATAAGACACACTAGTGATAATTACACTGGACTTTGCTCTTGAGAGATTTATAAAACCTGAGCTGACTGACTTCTGATTTCCCAACAATAAAAACTGTGTATGCAATGTGGATTATGCCCCACCCTGTGTTAGTAATAAAATATTTTACTGTGTATGTCCCTGTGAACAGGATAAGAGGACAATTATGTGAGTTATTCTGACTCTAGATTCTAAGTGCACTGAATTCTAAATCAGTTGGCTTTGACTAATGATAAAATATCTGTTTTAGTAATGATTTGGACTTTATGGTGTGATCTATAAAAAGCTGGTCGAATTCTGGCTGGTTGGAGAAGTGGGCACTTTCTTGTGTGTTTTTCTTGCTTTTATTTTTGTATTAAAAATACTTTGCTATTACCTTTATAATTTAAAGGGAATAAACGCTTTATTTCAAAAGGAGATTTAAAAGCTTATTTATCTTACACTCACTTGAATCTAAGAACTTCAACAGCTAAAAGAAAATTTTACAACAAAGTAGCCTTGTCTTACTTGCATGCTTCACATGGTGACAAGGGCATAGTTTCAGCTTCAAATAATTCAGAGCTTGGTTTCCTTCTCCACTGGAATAAAGAACTGTAACTGGAGTAAACCTCACACCTTATATGGAACAATGTTTCTTTTGTCTGTTCTGTTGGTGACCCACAGCTGGGACTTTTTATTTTGCGTGACCAACCCAGGAAATCTGGAAGCAGTCCTTCTGTTTTGGTCCCCTATCAACAGGAGAAACTATTTTCATGTCAACAGAGTTATGAGCCAGTCAAACCACAAACAGGATAGTCATTTCTTAACATTTTTTATGTGCATTAGATACTTTATCTCTTTAACACTATTTTAAGATGGCAACACTATATTGGTTGCTAAGAAAATCTTATTTTATATGTCTATAGGTACTTTGCCTGAATGTATGTTTATGCACTATTTGCATGCCTGGTATTTGAGCAGACCAGACGTGGTGTCAGACCCTCTAGAACCAGAGTTTGAGACCATTTTGAGCCACCACGTAGGTGCTAGGAATTGCACCCCAGGCCTTTGGAAGAGCAGCCAGTGCTCTTAACCACTGAGCTATCTGTCCAGCCCAGGACTGCCACATTGTATATGAATATATTCAGGCTGAGCAATAAACCCCCCCACACCTATTCTTTCTAAAAGTGTCTATTGTTTAGCAAGTAGTTGAAGTTTAATTGTGATTGCAATCAGAGGTTATTAAATATTCGTGAATGGGGAAGTACTACTATTGGAACTACTTGAGAAGGACTGATCTGTGATGGTGAATTCTATGTATTATGAGGAAACCCTGAGCAGGGTCTCCCAGCAGCAGACTTGGCATTATAAGAGGTCACTCTGGGGTCTTAGAGATAGTGATGCTGGTCATGGCAGTGAAGGGACACACAGAGGCTAGAACTTTTTCTCACTATTAAATGACACAAATGCTGGAATGTAAACTTCCTGATAACATAGATCTTGCCAGTCATGTACTGCTTTTTATATTTCTTATCTTTAGATTATGCTTGGTATTGTATAGGCAATTAGAAGCCATTAGTTGGATAAGTTAAGACAAGCCAAGGGAGTGCAGTGATAGGTACTGAATGCTATGACAAAGGCAGATATCAGTTTTATTAGAAGAGGATACAATTTCATTATGTCTTGTGGATTCAGCTGTTCCTCAGATAGCCACAGGTAAAGAAGACACAATGCAGAGAGGAGCCCAGCCTCTGAGGCATGAAGCCACACGATGTGGGGCTATCTCCAACACTTTGCCTTTCTCAGGTTACTGCACCTGCAAGAACAGAGCCTATGTTGGAACTGACCTTGGAGAACCTAGAGATCTGGATAAGTCTTTTGACATCTTACAAGCTTTGGAATATGTGAGTAACATGAAAAGCTCCTCGCACCCCCCCTTCCTGTGGAAATGGAGCTAGTGCAAATAAACACAAGTACAGGAAGAGATCCTCTTCGTTGACAGTAAAATGTTTGAGATCAGAGTCAAATCAGTAGCTTTTGCGACAGTTTGTGAAAGAGGTGATGAAGGAAGTGATTAAGGAAGTGATGACAGTAGGGACAGGTTGTACAGCGGATTGTGTGTGTGTGTGTGTGTGTGTGTATGGTTGAGACTGAGTCACACTGTACAGCCCTAGATGGCCTGTAATTTACTATACAGACCCATCTAGCCTCAAATTCACATATATCCTCCTGCTTCCCTACTAAGTGCTGGAGTTAAAGGCTTGCAACACAATGTCTGGCAGGCAATAGCAAAGTTCTAAAAAAATATAGGAATAAGAAAATAAAAACTACAATACGAGGTATAAGATGATTAAATGGTCAATGTGGTCAAAGAATGAAACCCAGGTTTCCAGTTAGTTCAGCAATGGTGAAGCATGGTGAGAAAAGAAAACTAAGAATTAAAGGCGTTAAAGGGAAGTCAGACATAAATTTCATTGTGGGTATACTGACTTTAAGTCTAGAGAGACGAGTGGGTAGGTTAGCTATGGACTGATCCTGTGCAGGGATGCGGTTTGGAGAGTTATCTAGGTCAAAGTACAGACTTGGAGATGATAATATTATGGGAGAGAGCATGTTGAGGGCACACAGGCTGCTTAAAGGCAGAATTGCTCAGATGCAGCAGCCACATTAGGAAAGACACACCCACAAACGAGGCCAACACTGCCCAGGACAGCACAACGGACAGAAAAGGCTCACGTCAGACTGTGGAGTCCTAAAGCCATCCGAGGAACTAGGAAGGGGGCATTCCAACAGACACGAAAGTATAAATTAAACTCAAGAGATAAAGTGTTACTGTAACTTTTCTGTGAATTATTTCAACAAAGTGGCCTAACTAGCTGGCGGTTCAACTAATATGTCACCAATAAGTAACCAACATGACAACATTGACATTACCCCTTTGATTGCAAAGAGAGGGAAAAAGACAATGGCAGCTAAAAAGAAAATCGGACCTTATTTTATGTATGTATATGTGTGTTTCATTGCCTCTGTGGGGGCAGAATAGATTGGATCCTGTGGAGTAAGAATTGTACATGGTTGTAAGCCGCCCAGTGTGGTTGCTGGGCATTGAACTCTGGTCCTTTGCAAGAGCAACAAGCTCTTAACTACTGAGCCATCTCTCTGGCCCTGTTTTTGTTTTGCTTGAGACAAGGTCTCATACTTGTTCATCTGGGATTACACTTTTTTGATTTATTTATTTTATGGCATTTTTATGTGTATGGGTGTTTTGCCTGTATGTAGGTATGTGTGTCATGCCTAGTGTCCTCAGAGGCCAGAAGAGGGTATCAGATCCTCTGGAGCTAGAGTTAGAGCTGGTTCCGAGCCACCATGTGGGTGCTGGAAATCAAACCCAGGTACTTTGAAAAAGCAACATGCTCTTAACCTCAGAGCCAACACTCCAGCCCTGTTTAATAAACTCTTTAAAGGAAGAAGTAATATGAATCTTGCATCTGAGTTCTTGCTGTCAGTCTTGATCGAGTTCCACCAAGCTCAAACACTCTGTGAGAATGTTTGATACATCTTTAGATGGGTTTCACCATTTTGAGCTCAACATTTCCCTTCCCCACTTCCTCTTGCATCCCATATCACCATCTGAACTTATAGAACCTTATAACTAGCAAGAACCTTATAACTCATCTTTCACCAGTGGTGTCAAATAAATTGCTACTTCTTTCCCAGCTTGAGAACACATACGTAGCCTCCTTTCTAATTCCTGTTACAGATACTGGCTGCTTTTAACAAGATTATCTGCCATCTTGTATCAGAATTGTCTTTCTAATAAAGGATTTTGAGCCGATTGTCACCCAGCCAGACACTGTGAGAGCCATCAAGCAGGATAAAGACTCAACTCTTTAGCAAGGAGTCCCATACTGGGGCATTCATTCATTTCAGACCTGACTCCCCATGCTGGAGAGGATTCCTGTGCAGTGATGGAATGGACGTAGTCTGTGCATTCTTTGATTACCTAACTAACATCCAGTTATATTTTAGGGTATTATATAATACCATATCCCTTACGTTGCCTTCTAAACCCTGCCTTCATCTCCCTAGGGGGGTGTCTGTAAGTACTCTATATTGTCACAGTTCTCTGTAAATAATACAAATGAAGAATCTTTATAGTGATTGGCAATAGCTGTCTTTCCATGGAATTTGAGCTCCTGGAGACTAGAAATGATCCATTGTAACTTCTGGTGCCTCTGTATTTAGTGTATTACTGGATATGTACTCATTACCCAAAGGCTTGTTCAACTTCAGTAGACTAGAAGTATCACAATGCTTGAAAAAGAGGTGTGAGAATAGTAGGGAATGGAAAAAGGCTGTTGTCTTATCCATTGACTTTAAATTGCCTAAGAGGAAGGCTGGTCAAGATAAAAACTGAAGGGAGTAATAGAAAACAAAGGTAGATTAATACCAACAGCTTTATTTATTTATTATTTATTATAGGTAGTTAAGCAGAGAGAGTATTCAAGCAAATGGTAGCAAAACTATACAAAATATATTTGCTGGGAAAGTTAACACACAACTTACAGCAACAACTAGAAACTTCTCCTTTGGTATCATGGCATGCCCTAAGAACTCTAATTCATATACTTGAACTTCTTTTCTGATGCAAAGTTTTAGGCACATTTGTAGCATTTTCTCCGCCTATGCCGAACACTTGTGCCAGACAATGGTTGCTGTTGGGACAGGCTGCAGCCTTGTCATTATGACTTAGATTAGGTACTACAGTATCATGGTTAGTAGTGTTCAGGGATACATGACTCAAGGCAAGGTTGTTGGCACTGTGAGATGAATAACTGTAAACCATCTGGAGGAAGGCTGATTTGGTGTTAGTCTTTTGCTTGTAAAGAATAACGTAGCACTTGGGGAAGAATGTACAGCAGAGAATCCCATAATTGGATATCAGAATAACTATTATCTCCACAGCAGGCAAATACTTGCCGAATGTGGTAGCATAGACAGGGATGAATGTGATCCAAGCTATGAAGTAAATCAGCATGCCAAAAGTCAGGAACTTAGCTTCATTGTAATTCTCAGGAAGTTTCCTCCCTTTGAATGCAAATATGAAGCAAAGGAAGGCCAGGACTGCGATGTAGCCCAGCATGGTGCCAAAGGCCAGGACAGAGCCCTCCTCACATTCCAGAATAATGACTCTAGGCAAGGAGATGTTCTCCTCTACAACGGGTGCTGCCAAGACCAGCCAGAGAGTGCAAATGAGCACTTGAACGCCTGTGCAGGTGAGGACAATGGGGACTGGCCTATACAGGCACTTCAGCAAGGTCTTCAGCTTGGGATCAAAGCTGAACGCTAGCAAAATTTTCAGGGACTTCATCAAAATGCAGGAGACACAGAGAGTGAAACTCACACCAAACAGTGTCTGCCTGGTCTTACATGCAAAGTCTTGGGGTTCTCCAATAAAAAAGCCTGTGCTGGCAAAGTTCAGGGTATGGCAGGTGAGCATCACATAGCAGACCGCTAATCCCCCAGATGATTTCACAACTGGTGTGTTCAGGTTTCTTGTAAATATTATGCCAATGGCCAGAACAAAGGCGATTCCTAGTAGGGAGAGGGCGATGAGGAGGAGAGCCAAGGAGTCATTCCAGTCCAGATATTCCACTTCCTTCTCGAAGCACACAGTGCTTCTTACTGGGGCCCAGTGGGTTTCATTGTTGCATAAAAGGCAATGATCCATATCTAGCAGGGAGAAGAGAATGAAACATTTAAACTAGTTGGTTGTCTATACACACACACACACACACACATATATATATATATATATATATATATATATCATAGGAAAGGTCAAATTGGTTCCTTATTCAAATAAAACCTACACAGAACCCAAAGAATGTGGTAGAGGAAGATAAATGGAAGCGAAGAGGAAGACGGGAAAGTAATAGAGAAGTCAAAAGGCCAACTGGGCTGTGCTTCTTCAGGAAATCTATATACTCCAGAAAGATGCGAGTCTCTCATGAACTTGCTATTATTAGTGGCAGTTTAGAGACCTTGTTAAGAACATGATTTAGGGATTAGACATAGTTGAAGTCATTTCCTCCCTCTACACCTGTGATTCTCATAATCCTGTCCAAGCTAACTGAACCAGGTAAGACTATTTTTTGAATCTCTCTGTCTCAAGGATAAGAATAGAAATAAAATAAATAAAAATAGGGGTTGGGGGTGTAGCTCAGTGGTAGAGCATGGGACTAGAGAGAGGTTGGGGGTGTAGCTCAGTGGTAGAACATAGGCCTAGAGAGAGTTTGGGGTTGTAGCTCAGTGGTAGAACATGGGACTAAAGAGAGGTTGGGGGTGTAGCTCAGTCATAGAGCATAGGCCTAGAGAGAGGTTGGGGGTATAGCTCAGTCATAGAGCATAGGCCTAGAGAGAGGTTGGGGGTGTAGCTCAGAGGTGGAGCATGAACCTAGAGAGAGGTTGGAGGTGTAGCTCAGTCATAGAACATAGGCCTAGAGAGAGGTTGGGGGTGTAGCTCAGTGGTAGAGCATGGGCCTAGAGAGAGGTTGGGGAGTTAGTTCAGTGGTAGAGCATGGGTCTAGAATATACAAAGCCCAATGTTTGATACCCAGAATGGAAAAGAAAGAAATGTAAAACAAAAGATAAAGCTAGGGTTGATATTCAGAAAAGTCAGCCCAAGAGAACCAATTCAGAGGCGTCACTGTCAGTGGGAGGTGGCTGTGGTCACCTGTCTGGTTGCTATAGTGATTCTCGGGGCAGCTCACACAGTCATAGCAACACATGTGTTGGCTTCCTGTGGCTTTCTTCATTTGACCAGGGCTGCATTCCTTGGAGCATTTAGATAGAATTTGCTACAGTACAAGAAAGAAAGAAAAAAATCTAAATAATTAAAAAAGAAAATTATCCTAGCTATTCCTCATTTAAACATTTGCTAAGTAGCATTTTTGGTCTTTTTCATAGCATTCCCATCTTAAGGAACAGGAACAAACTTAAAATATATAGGACATTTTGGATGAAAAAACTACTTTATAGATCTTTCTTTTTTTTTGGAACAGGGTCTCTGCTGAGACAGAACTCTCTCTGTAGAGCAGATTGGCCTTGAACTCACAGAGATTCACCTTCCTCTGCCTCCAGAGTCCTGGGATTAAAAGCATGCACCCCCATGCCTATTGAGATTTGTGGCTTCTATTAGAAAACCATGGATACTAGCTCTTCCAGAGAACTCCCAGCAGAAGGAAAAGCACATATTTGTAAAGCTGAAAAATGAAATGAGGGTCTGGGAATTTCTGATTTTATGCCGAAGGAAGAAGTCTGCAAGAAAAATAAGACTTTTGCATTTTTTTAACAAGATTTTAAAAATTTGTGTGCAAAAATCTCCCCTCCCCCAATTTGTGTGTGTGTATGCATGTGTGTGTGTATGTATGTGTGTGTGTATGCATGTGTGTGTGTTTGTGTGTATATCTCCCTTGTGGCTGAAGTTACAGGCAGTTGTAAGTCACTGATGTGGGTTTTAGGGTGACAGCAAATAAGATAAAAAATAAGCAAAATGGAGAAAATGAGAGATGGTGACAAGTGGGGAGAAAATAAAACAAAAACAGGGAAGTGAAGAGAGACAGAGAGCTGATAATGTTTCTACTCTCCTGACTACTCTCCCTCTTTTTTAAATCTCATCTCCTCTTTTTTCTTAATCCTTCCTTTCTTTCTTCTTTCTTCTGTGGATTCAACACAGTGTTAAACATGTTCTTTTCATCTGTACTACTTTATAAGCTTAGATGTGCTTTTTTCACTGTGAACCCAGGCTCATGATTCCCCTGTCTCTGCTTCTCAAGTGCTGGGATTACAGGCACTCGCCATTACGCCTGATTCAGGTGTGACAATGTAGATTGGAGCTGGTGCACAGTTCTTCCATTGAGAGAGGAAGGCATATATAAAAGAGAGGGAGAACTGTGGAATGACAGGGGAATGGAAATTAAGGAGAGTATAGACGGAGAGAAGGTATTGAGGAGAGAAAATGCTAGATAGAGGCAGGAGAGGGAGCATTTAAAAATACCCACCAGCCTTTACCTGGAAAGAAATACAATGCTGTGGAAGAGCTCTGAACAGACCACTGCATTTTCCAGGATGGTGCCTTAAGAATAGACTGAAGGGGTGTGAGTGTAGGTGGAGCAGTTACAAAGCTAGCACTCCGACCTCAGTGAGCAGTGGCTGTACCTTGCAGTGGAGTGGTACCATCAGGGGATAAAACGGTCATCAGACTCATTTTGGAAGTTAGCCTTTCAGTGGGTCTGCAGTATGACAAGTGTGTTGTGTGGCAGATCAGGGACAAGCATCCCATCAAAGGCGTCCCATGAGCAACAGACAAAGGAGGGTTGTCATTCTCTGGGATGTAGGAAAGAATATCAAGAATTCTGTTTTGGAGACAGTCAGTGAAAAAAAAAAACTATCAGATAGATATCCGTGTAGAAATTCCAGTTAGGCAGTCAGCACTTATTTGAGCTAAAAGATAAAAATCAAGAAGTCACTAGACTCCTACAAAATGACATTGTTTAAAGACAGGAGCCTGATAAGGTCACTAAACAGACAACAAAGAGCAGGGTTGAGCCTGTGCACCCCAGTGTTTAGGGGTATTAGAAAGATAAGGACCTAACAAAGGAGACAGAAACAGTGGTTAGAGACACAGGGGAAATCAAGGGAGTGTGGAGTCTAGGAAGCAAATAAGGCCAATGGTATGGAAAAAATTGATTATTAAATAAATTATGATATTCAGATTTAGTATAAGTGAGCTAGACAATTTTGATAGCATTATAGAAAGCTTAGAAGAGAATGGAAGGAATTGGGGCCGGTGAGATAATTAATGATAATAGGCTATGCTTCAAAGAGAAACAGAGGTTTGGGCAACAAATGAAGGAGGATTGGGAAATCGACACAGCTGCTGCCTTTTGAATATGGGAGAAATAAAACATATCTATATCACCATGTGGACAGGGCAGAAGAGAAAATCGTAGAGGATGCAGGAGAATGTGCAGCTGGTGAAGGGACTGGGTGCACAGGTCAAGTGGAGGTGCTGCCTCTGGGCAGAGGCACAGCGGTCCATGCACAGGGCCAGATGGAATTTAGAAGCACAGGTACCAATGTGCTATGGTACTCAATGCAGTTCTTTTTTTCCTGGTGTTTGGGTAGAACAGAAAGAAAGCAGGATCAACTGAAAGTGATGGGGTAAAGTCAGAGAAGAGTATAACGTGGCCAGCTAGCAGGAAAAGAGACAACGTCACCGGGAAATAGTCGGACTGATTGCCTAGCAGTACAAGGTCTACTGGACATTGGGGCTCCTAAATTTAATGAAAATCCAATGAACAAGGTTTGTTTTCCCACCTCTCCAGCCCCAAGATCATTTACTTAGGGGATGCGCATAGAGTTGACCACATACAGAGTTGAATTTGGACACTATTGAGAAATGGAAACACTGAAGAGAAAGGCGTGAGGAAACCGAGGACATGGGTAAGAGTGTTATGCTGGCTGGTCACGGAATTTAGGGGCGGAAGGTGTTCCGTGAGCAGTGGGACAATCACTGGAAGCCCTGCTGGAGATCAGGACTTCTCCAGGTGATATGCTAGTTGACTTAAATTTGGCAAAGCACCGTACGACAAAATCACCTTAAGTTTCCTGAATTCGCGCTTTGCTTCTTGGCTTGTGATGATGAAGACGTCGTGCTTCAGGTCATATTCTGCCATCTTTGTGACGGTCATGAGGCCACCTAGCTCCTTCCAGAGAACCACGTCATAACCAGTATTTAAATCCCCATGGGCATCGAAATGAAACGAGTTCCTTCCGTCAGAGAATGTCACATTTTTCAACACATCAAGTAGCTGTGGAAGATAAAAATGAGTGAACATTGAACAGGAGCGTTTTCGGGACACCCTTTATCCCAATGATGACATTGCATGCATCTTCAGGAATGCTATTTAAACTGAGAAGAAAGGAAAGGAAATTTTCAATCACCGTTTGGACATGCTTAAGAAAGAATTGTCGTGTCATCACCGGAAGTTCTAGATTTGATCTCTGCAGAAGTTTTTCTTATGTGAAATTGTAAAAGCAGGCTAGTTTTTTTTTTTTTTAAAGAGATGGTGCCTTTTCTAGCCTATGAAACAAGATCCTTTCTCATCTTCCTCTTGTATCCAGTAGGTTCAGCTGCTCATCTCCATGCTCTCTTCCAGTCTTTCACTCCTAAAATTCAGCTCAGTCATGTCAGTATAACATTCTACTTCTTACAAAAAAAAAGTGCATTTCCATAGTACACTAGGTGAAAGCATTGAAATGTTTAGAGAATGCCACATGGAATGTCATATGGAAAAGGAGAGTTATCTAAACAAAGACAAAGTTTGTTTTTCCCCAATCTTTTATGAGAGTTTTATAGTGCTAAGGAAGTACTTCAAGGAGATGTTCAAAAATTATTGGAAATATATTTATTTAGAAGAATTTTAATGAAGACCCTAATCACTAATCATTTACATCTTTATAAGAGTTTTGGCTTTCTATAAAGCAAAAAGTCTCTGAAAATGATCAATACCTGCCTCACAACATGTATAATGATTATGCATCTATTAAAAATAAAGATAAGTACAATTTTAAAAAGAGCAATTTCAACTATATGGTGCAAGGGTTGAGAATGCAGTTCTAGGGTTCAGAGCGCTCACTGAACCCCAGAGCAAAACAAAACAAAACTGACAACAACAACAAAGTAAGAACAAACAAGCAAAACACATGGAAATTACTCATCTAAACGAGGAAGCAGGTTACTTCAGTCATTGGTGCTTATGTTGTAGGCGATTAAGACATAAGCAATAGTGACTGGGAGGGAGCTCCTGGCAGCGCATGCTTAGCTTGCATAAGGCCACTGTTTGAATTCTAAGCAATAACAATAAAAGTTATGACAAATAACAGTCTATAAGGTGCTTATAACAACCCAACTGTCTTATTCTACTCTCTGTTCACTTATAACTCTAAATGACATACATGTTGTATTATGGTACTGTATCAATACCTGTTCGAAGTCTGGCTTTGAATTCATATGATTGAGAAGTTTGGTTCTCACACGTTAATATTATTATTAAAAGAAGCATTGTACCTTACATGCTTTTCTCAAGGTCATTTAAAAAACAACAATATGATTTGTCACTAACTACCGTCATATTAAACTTTAAGTCTTTCCAAAGTAATCCAAGAAAAGAAAGGAAAACATTGCTGTATGCACTTGGTGTCCCATTTAAATGTAGATTTTCATATCCTAAATCTAACAACATTTCCATGTAGAAGACTCAGGGGACTGAAGAGATGGCTCAGTGGTTAAGAGCACTCTTTTAGATGACTTAGGTTCTATTCTCAGCACCCTAATGGTGGCTCACAGCTGTCTATAACTCCAATTCCAGGGATTCAACACTCTCTTCTGACTTCAGCAGGCATGGTTTGCACACAGGGCACATACATACATACATGCAGGCAAAAACACTCATACAAATAAAACAAAAGTATAAATCTTAACACACACACACACACACAAAGCCCTACAGACAGCATACTTCTTATGACAGTAAGAGCATTTACTAGAAAGTGATTCTCAACCTTCCAAATGCTGCAGCCATTTAATACAGTTCCTCATGTTGTGGTGATCCACAACCATAAAATTATTTTTGTCACCTCTTTATAGCTATAATTTTGCTACTGTTATAAATCATAGTGCAAATATCTGTGGTTTTTGATTGTCTTAGGCAACCCCTGTGAAAGAGTCATTGGATCCTACCCCCAGTAGGTCACCACCCATAGGTTGGGAACTGCTGAACTAGAAGATAGGATTATAAAGTACCTGCTGCACAATTAGGGGGATGTCATGTTTATTTATGTTTCTTTTTGTTTATAGTTTCCTCATATACATGATGAGCATCTTTAATACAAAATGCTGCAAATCTGAGTTTTGGGGCACCAACTTGTTTGTATAAGTGAAAAATTCTACACTTGACTTCACTGGCACTATATAGCTATGCTAAAAAATATTGTATAAGACTACCTTCAAGTTATATGAACAAGGCAAATATAAGCAAAGATTAATTTTATGTATAGACTTTTTTGTCCTATACCTAAACTATTGAATCTCAACATGTATATTACTGAGCATAAAAGATGAGGGAAACACTATTATATTTAACAATAGTCAAATAATCTGCTAGTTCATGTAGTCCAATACGGGCAAAAATAAGTAAACAACATAATACATATGAAGGATTAAAAAAATCCATATATCTGAGGAGGAAGATAGCACTACTAACAGAATCTCTTCAGAGAAATGAAACAGAACATTGGGACTTAGGGAAAGAAGTGAGACTAAAATATAACTATCATTAAGAACAAAAAATTATATTAACAATACAGGTTATAAAATGACAGTTTTTACTTTCAGAAGTTATAGGTTAAGAGTAAGTACTGTGGATCTTTGTAAAATAAATCAAGAGGGGAAATGGAGAAATGATAGTAGGGCAACAGGCTTGGATTTGTGAATTAGTACCTCCCATGGTTGAAAGGCGTTGGGTTTCTGGCAGTTTCGAGCTTGGCACAGATCCCGAACGGCATGGCCAAGGGCAAACACTGCAAGTTCAATGCTGTGAATGAGTCCTGGCTCAGTATAATGCCACAGGAAGTCATTTCTCATGAAGAAGTGGTTTTCAATGGTCTTGGTAGTGTCATGGGTCAAAGCTGTTTGAGAATGGTTGGAAATGCATTGACTCAAATCACCATCTTTGATGTGTTTACAGGCAGAAAAAAGCATGGCAAATTCATGTAGGGGTTTGTTATTGTCATTGGGATACCTATGCAGAGTCTGAAGAAAAGAATGGAAAGAAGACATATTGCCTCTTCTGAATGTAAACCCCACCACTTTACCAAGCTTCTTAATATTAGGAATGGTGATAATCTTGGTAGAAGTTGACCAGTTATCGCTAGCAATCCAGATCTTATTTATTTTCCTTTCAATGGCTTTAGTGAAGAGATTAAAAACAAGGAATTTCCTCAGAAACACCACAATGACATTAACCTGGGCTTCTGCAATGATTTTCTCCAGCGTCTGATTGATTCTGACTTCAATAGTATTGTCTGAGAGGAAGGCTGGCAGCACCTCTTTGAAGGCAATGCACACGTTGTTTGCAGCAGCCTGAATTGCAAAAGTGTTCAGAGCTAGTCTTCCATAGTCATCATCTGTTGTTATGACGCCAATCCAGTTCCATCCAGACTGCTGGATCAAGTGGGCCATTGCTTTAGTTTGGTAGAAGTCACTGGGGACAGTCCGTAAAAATGAAGGAAAGCGGATTTTGTCACTCAGGATTTCTGCAGTGGATTCATAACTCACCTGGAAGTGCACAGAATCTTTGAGTTATGGTGGTGTAGCACAGGAGCTGGTTGTAGTAAGCTCATTGCCCTTTGATTGCTATTGCTCTTCCTAAATCCTCTCTCTATAAGAAGATCAACTTACGTTAGCACCCAATGATGTTTATTTACATTGCTTTATTTGAACCTGGCTGAGATTACTATGGAAACAGAGCAGGTGAGGCCCTCAGAGATAGGTGCCTTTTCTAAATCAACTTTTTAAAAAACTGTCAGAAATTAGTTTTTGACTATTGCAAAAGTGACTCCCTAGCTAATTCCTAGGTTTCCCCGATCTTTTTATAAGAACAGACGTAATCAAAGCCAACATATGGAAGGAAGTAGAACAAAAATGTACCTGTGGCATGAGCTGTAAGTTCAACATCCTTGAGACAGCCATGGATATTTCCGAGTAGCCAGCACCTATGACAGCTTTCACCCTTGGCATGTAACTGGAATAGTCACACTGGAAGGTCACGGTTTCTCTAGAGCAGTTGAACTTAGAGAGGAACCTCAGAGTTGCTGCCACTGCTGCTGTGACTTCGGTACATGTGTCATAGATTTCATACCCTAGTTTGACTCCGGATAACAATGTCGAGTTATTGATCACCTCAATGCTGTGTATCATAGCCAGAGATTGAAGAAATGCTGATATTTCAAAGCTGTGGAGAAACAAGCAGTTTCTGAAACAAAACATGACTATTCTATTGATATGGGGATAGCATACCTCATCCACACCTCTGTCCTCTGATGGATAGGTTTTGGATGAATCCAACTGATTTCATGAAAAATGTGAACTTTATTTGAAATCAAATTTTCTCTTACCCTCCCTTTTGATAATAATTGTAATAGAATATCTTCTATTTATTTGTTAATAATTTTATAAATGTAAACAATGACTCTTTCAAAGATACATTTTCCTTTTTTATTGATTTTTGTTGAGTTCTGAATTTTTCTCTGCTTCCCTCACTGTCTCTCCTCTCCCTTTCAGCCCTCTCCCAAGGTCCTGATGCTCCCAATTTACTCAGATCTTGTTTTTATCTACTACCCATGTAGATTAAATCTATGTATATCTCTCTTAGGGTCCTCCTTGTTGTCTAGGTTCGCTGGGAATTTTAATTAAAATATAACGGCATCATTTCCTCCCTCCAATACCTACTAGCTACCTTCACTCAACCTATTTCCTCCCAACTCTAGTTGGCAGTTTCTTTTTCTTTGATTATGATTGTTATGTGCATACATACGTATGCACACACACACATATATACATATAAAAGACCTGATGGATTCATTTTTGTTGTGTGTATATGGTTTCAAGGCTGATCACTCAGTATTGGATAACCAGTAAGGATACTCATTCCTGGGAGACTATTTCTCCTTTTCCCAGCAGTGGTTAGTTGCCTGTAGTGCTTTGAGTAATGCACCTCGATCATATATAGCCACTTCCAACTCCTTCCTCCAAATCCCCCAGTGAAAATAATTTCAAAGGAAACCTTTAAAATGTCAGAAACACAAGTTTTGTAAGTATAGTCTACAGCACAGCCTTTAGTATTTTCTTGATGAATATGGGATTGTGTTGGACATTTTAATATGCTGTGATATCTGGTGTGTTGTGTCTTGCTCCTGTTGGCAGTTACACGTCAGCATGTTATTGCTGTCCATGCATATGCTTCTTAGACTTAAATCCTATCTTTTAATTTTCTGGTTTTAATCTGTAGATAATGGAAATCAGATAAACATACTTTTATAAATTTAAATTTTTCTTTTTAAAAATATTTCTTTTGTTGAGATTATAATATAATTATATAATTTCATTCAAACCCTCCCATATATGATATCTCCTTGTTCTCTTTCAAATATGTGACCTCCTATTCATTAATTGCTGTTGCATTCACATATATTTTTAAATACATGAATCAGACTTTTAAGAATTACTGGTAAAGCCCAGTGTTTGTCAAGAGATACATCTGTTTCAGAGAACATTTCTTGCATGCATTTTGCTTTGGGATTATTTCAGAGACCTCAGTAATTTAGTTCTGATTCACTGCTATCTCATTCCTTACTGTACACAAACATTATAATTATAACCGCATATAAAATGAAAGGTTAATGGATGGTTTCTAAGTGGATGAAGGGAAACTTCCTGGTTTTGATTCCAAATTTTGCTTACAATTCATTAACTTATAATTACTTGAAAATTACTATTGTCACTGTAAGATAAAATATAGAAAATCATTGTTAAAATTTTTATTAAAAATGAGAGAAAGGATTAATATATTACTTTATAATTAAACCATACTATATTTTCATAGTGCCTTACATGTAAACTTTGTGTCCCCAGTGCTCAGAGAAGGGACCAGACAACACTAACCCCTGACTCAGCATTGAGTAAGATGCACTTCCCTTGAGGAATGACAGTAAAGTCAAACATTAATTTATTTGTGATTTTTTTCTTCTAGAAGAAGTTTGTTAGATCAAATGTTTTATATTTACCATTGGTTATTGACTTAAAACTTTGGACTTCAACTCGCTGAGTACCAATTCTGTTCACTGAACATCTTCACTTTTTATTTTGTACCGTTTCAGCTAATCACTGGTTAGAGTAATAGTAACTCAAACGGGGATGAAAGACCAAAGGGATCTTGGTAGATACAGGAAACACGTGTGATCCAAAAGCATCTTATAGGGTTTATAAATCATTATTTGATGAGGAAAAGAATTGGAGATTGGACGTGATGATACATTTTTCAAAGCACAACACTCTGGAAGTCACGGCAAAAGGATCAAGAGTTGAGGTTGGCTTGAGATAATGAGATCTTGTCTTAAAGCAAAACAAACAAAACAGAACAGAAAAGTAAAACAGAAGAGGAATTTAAGTTTACGTCAAGTTGTAATCAGAATTTTAAGAGGCACAGGCAAGCTTCAGGGTCACATTGTCACACCATTTGAAGCTGATGCTGTCTGTGTCCTTAAAGGAGTCTGGCCTCACTTTTTCCAGACAGGAATTGCAAATCAATTTCTCAAAAACTGTGTTCTAAAACTGAAATTTAGCTAAAACATATTGTTTTCCTTCAAACAAAATCCATCTGTAATATCCCCCCCCCCCCAGCCCCAGTTTTAGCTTCTTGCATGACACCGTGCCAAGAATTACACTGCATGTAGCAATATGTTCGGTAAAAAGGAGAAAAAGCATTCTGATCCCAGGATGGTCATAACTTATTAGCAAAGGATTAGATTATCCTATTTTTGGTTGTGAGCCTAGCTTTTAATGGCTAAACCATCTCGCCAGCCTAGGATTAAATTATTCTAGAGTGAAATGAACACAGTGCTGATGAAAAGTGAGCATGATCTGTTCCACCGTCTCAACGGTGATGAGCTTGAACTCTACAGCATGGACGGGCTCACTGTGAGCCTTGTCAGTTTGGTTGCTCACCTTCCTGGACTTAGGGGGAGCTGGGAGGACCTAGGACTTAACATAGTGAAGGGAACCCTGATGGCTCTTTGGCTTGGAGAGGGAGGGAGTGGGGGTATGGGTAGAAGAAAGGGGAGGGAAGGGGGAGGAGGAGGGGAGGAGATTGAAATTTTTTATAAAAAGAAAAGTGAGCATGAAAACCTCAAATGTGAACTTTGAAAAAAGACATAAAACCATAAGCTTATGCTCATAATTCTAAAGTACATGCTGTGGGTGATAGAAACATAAGTATGGCGTGCTTGCTGTAGTGCAGGACAGATTACATCATCCTTACAAGTGGCTTCCGAGATTTTTCAAAAGGCGTAGTTAAAAAAAAATACATTACTGTAAAGCATTCTCAACCCCTGTGTTTGGAAGTTGGTTACACAAACAGGGGTGATGAATATATTTTAAGGACCACAAAACTAACCAGATGCAAATTCAAAATAAACTCATGCTCTATTAAAAAATGTTATCACAAGTAAACCCTCTGCATGTTTTAGTCTTACAGCACAATCTTGAAGTCTAACTCTGTATTTTTTTATTTTTTATTTAAGTTTTACTCACCCAACACATTTCTGGATTTGTGGTCGCCTGGGATGGTCATCTGAGGACAGCATTTTTTCATGAATGGCAAATAAACCCCCAATCATGATATGTCCAGGAGAAGTGATAGCCACAAAGTCATCCGGGGTGTGGCAAGACTGGGAGGTATCGAGAATAATCACGAAGCAGGTAATTACTATAATTAATAGTGCCATTCTTCTGTCTCATTTGCTCAGCTCATGAGAATTATTAGGAACCATTCAGTTCACAGATAACAACGACAAGATTCTCATTTCCCCTAAATGCTTTGGAAGCATAGGACATCAAGGACCAGAAATGCTCAGTATTCAGATTCTTGATGATAGTGAAAACAGTTCTCTCACTGACAAGAACACGTCAGACTCTAACAGTCTCTGGTGTTGAGCCAAGTGACAGTGCACAGGTGAGAGCTAGGGACAGCTGATAGAATTGTAAACACAGGGACGTGCTGACAGAATTGCAAAAACAGATCTTTGGGGCATTGTATCCTTTTACTCCAAAGGGATGTCAAAGGCTTTGCATCTAGTAGGCCTTTCTTTTGAAACAGGTTGGAGAACCTTTTGGAAGAAGCAGAATAGGGAAAAATTCTTCTGCTTATAAAATGTGCAGTTCTATATATATGTTCCAAACATGCTGATTTCAATAAAAATAAAAAGTGTAGTTGATCAGCTATTTAGAAAAAAAAAAATCCCTCTTTTATTTCTCCTAAAAACCTCGACTTAAAAAAGGAAATTCAGTTGATTTAGGCTTTTATTACTTCTGTGTTACATGTAGTAGTAAGCATAAATGGGTTTTGTTCTGCTGGGCAAAACTAAAAACAAGAAGGAACCTGTCAGAAAGAAAGGAAAAAATCTGTCATTGATAATTGTCATTTACCTCACTGTTTATTTATTATTTATAAGAACTTTTTTTTTTGAGACAGGGTTTCTCTGTGGAACAGCCCTTGCTGTCCTGGAACTAGCTCTGTAGACCAGACTTGCCTCAAACTCACAGAGATTTGCATGCCTCTGCCTTGCGAGTGCTGGGATTAAAGGCATGTGTCACCACCGCCTGGCCAACATGTTTTTAAATGCTTATACATCAGGAATAGCATAATTTTACGGGTATCCTTTTTAATTTTTTTAATTTAATTTGCTTGCTTGTTCTGAGTCAGGGTCTCTCTACTTCGCTCTGGATAACCTGGAACTCACTATGTAGATCAGGCTGGCCTGAAACTCACAGAGGTCCACCTGGCTCTGTCTTCTGAGTGCTGGGATTAAGGGCAGGCACCACTCCTGGCAATACATATCCTTTAAAACAGAGAAAGAGAGATTTACTTTTATGCAAGTGTTTTGTCTACATGTATGTATGTGCACTAGGTGCATACCTGGTGCTGCAGAGGCCTGATGAGAAAGGAGGCTAGAGGAGGCTGTTGAATCACCTGGAACTGTAGTTACAAATCATTGAAGGTGCCATATGAATGCTGGGGACAGAACCTACATCCTCTGCAAGAGCAGAAAATGCTCTTAACTGTTGAGCCATGCTCTTGGAAGTTAAGGGGGTCTGGAAACTCCAGTAACTTAGGCACCATTGAGGATGATATTAAAGTTTATTTTTCAAAACCAATCTAAAAATTGCTTGATCATATTTGTTTTGTTTTGAGATTTTTATCTTTCTTTTATATTGATTTTCAATGTTTTGCTTTGTTTTGTTTTTATTTGAAAGAGAGAGAGAATAAAAATGATGTTGGGTGAGTAGGGAGGTGAAGAGAATCTGGGAGGAGTTAGATAAGGGGGAATATGAATATGACCAAGATTATTGCATGGAAAAATATTTTTAATTAAAAAAATGTTTGCAGTAGGGCTGTTCAGATGGACCAACATGTAAAGCACATGATGCACAAAACTGATGCGCTGAGTTTGGTTTCTTCAACCCCTGGTGAAAGGAAAGAACCTCAACCCACGCAGTGGCATGCATGCACACGCACTGGCATGCATGCACACGCACTGGTACACATCATATACACCAACACGAAGACATAAAGCAACATCCACTGTAAAAGGTATGTCGTGCAAAAGCAGTCCTCGGGCTAACATTTCTCTGCTGTTTGGAGGGCAGTAGATAAACCTCTAGAGGAATTTCCAAACCACAAAAGCACAGTAGCGACTGTAGCATTTGCAGTGATCCAGATTAATCATAGATTCATGGAAGTATAAAGTTAGGCTGAGTAGCGGAGTTACAGTTCATCACATGGTGTCAAGCGTTTTCTTATTAAGTTAGTGTACATAATTGCATAAATACTGGTGTCATTATGACATTTTACATATGTAAATCACTCATGTTGATCACAATCACTCCCACTATCCAAATGTTTTCTAGAATTCTCTACTTTCTAGTGACATTTTCTAATAGAATGCAAGAGAGTGATTTCAGTTGTCCACAAACCTTAATAAATGCACACAAGTTTGCAAACCTTTCAACTATTTAATAACTGCATTTACTCAACTCTCTTGTTATTTGCATGTATGTGTGTATGTGGAATTGAATGGCTTTATGACCTTATGAATGCAATTGTTTTGATCAGGTAATCTCAAGGTTCTCATAAAATTGTCAGTTTAAAGATGATTTTTGGTAAACTACACTAAAAATAGAAAGCTCGTAATTTCTTGGCAAAGCAGTTTTGATGGTTAGATTTGGTCAACTCAATACAAACTGGAATCATTCTTTGTGGGCAGAAGGAATTTCAGTCATAGACTCATACTCATAGAGTATGCTCTGTGGACATTTCCTTGATTGCAAATTTATTTAGGAGGTCTCAGGCCATTGTGAGCAATACCATCCCTAGGCAGGTAGACCTGAGCTGTATAAGAAAAGCAGCTGAACAAGTCAGAAAAAGCAAGCCAGCAAACAGCATTCCTCCAGATCCTCAGCTTCTCAGCATCGAGTTTCTGTCGTGGGTCCCCTCCATGATGGGACTAAGAAGCCCTTCCCTCCCCACGCTGCTTTTAGTCAGCATGATATTTCATAGCTGCAGAGAAGAGAAGGAGGCTAACCACAAGGGGGTCTAAAACACTTGGACTGATTCTGAAGATGAGATGTTCAGATCACACCTTCAATAAACTTTCCTGATAGTTTGTAGTAATAGCTTCTCTCGACGCGCAATCTCATCACTGTTTAGCATTCTTATAATCTGAATCAACATAAATGTTCATCTTGATAAATGACATGTAGATTTGCCTTCAAAGCTAGGAAAACAAAAGCATTGGAAGACATTGTGCCCTGTTATACACAGTGGGAAGGCCTCCAACCTTGAAAACTGAGAGACGGAAGCAGATTTTCCCACCAGCCAGCGATGCAACAGGGAATGAGTTATGTTAACTCGCTGAGCACAAGTTTTCTCATCTATGATAATTAGGATGCTAAGAGATATGCAATGAGATAAGATAATAGAGTTATAATGTTCCTTTATCATTATTGTAGACAATAATTATGTCCTTTCTTTTCCTTGAAAGCCAAAGTGGAAAAAATTAATTCCAAAGTTTGAATCTAGATAAGCAATTGTTCAGAAAAATTTCTGAAACGTGTTAAATTTATTCTCAGAGATTTTTTTTGTTTTTGTTTTTGGCAATAGGACACTATTTAGTTATTGTCTTCCCAGAATGAAAATTCATTATTGGGTTAAGCTTAAAGGGAGATTGAGATATATTTATTCCTTCAGAAATTCATTGAGCTTGTTATTCTTATTTTTCTTTTTTGGTGTTGGAAATTGAATTCAGTGCTTTTGCATGCTAAGCATACGTACACTCTACCACTGAGCTATAACCCAGTCCTATACACACTATCTTGAATTCCATAGTTTCTTTTAATAAGATAGATCACTCTCAGATTAGAGTAAAAAATATTAGCCATTATTTAGATACTATTATTACTACATAGAGGTTTTATTCTGTTCAAGAACACAGATGATAGAAATAACTCTTCCTTTTCCTAAAGATTGTGAATTTTACCATAAGTAACTGTTTCTTCTGGATAAAAACTCTTAAAGGGAATTATGAAGTAGGTGTTAATAGTGACAGTAGCATGAAAATTCCTTTAATCTGAAGATCCTGTATTTCTGTAATAATTTTTTTGTGAAGAGATGACCTATTGATATTACTAAAAGAGAGCCATATAGAAGGGACATATGGTATAATATAGAAGGGACATATGGTATAATATAGAAGGGACATATGGTATAATACATCCTTAAGGTGCACTTTTAAAGCTACACTATTTCAGTTATCTTCAAGAGTGGTTGGGAGAAGTAAGGGAGGACTCAGGAGGAAAACTGGATTTGTTGACAGGGACCCATCTGCTCCACTACACACAGAGCCAGTCTGGCAGAACAAACTGCCACCTTAGAATGAAGGAAGTCAACACCAGTGTTACTAACGTAGATGCCAGCATCTACAGCCTAAGGGAACAATAAGCAGAACTAACGAGTAAGTTCTGACTCATTGTTTTGCTCTGTCAATCTTCTTTACTCCCTCCTCCGCTTAGGGCTGCACACACACACACACACACACACACACACACACACACACACACACACACACAGTATTTAGCCTAACCAAGCAGGTATTCACAGCATAATATTACAACTAATTTTTTTTTGACCAACAATAAACGTGAACGCATTTTTTTTTCTGCCGGAGATAGGCTTTCCTTCCATGCTGATCCCTATAAAGAGGTCACAACAGAAGCTGTTTTCTCCTAAGAACATAACCTTTAGTGGTAAGCAATGAATGCTATGATTAGGCTCTTTCAAAGTGGATTTCTTGTGAAAATATGTTAAAATATAATTTTGTTCTATTATGTTTTAAATTTTTAGTGTGTTCATTGCCTCTTTAAGTAAACAGAATATTTTGAAGGCAGAGGTTATTTTGTATATTTCACACTTCATTACATCTAAAAATAATATTGTAAGTTTAGTGGTAAATTTTAGTATGTCAGAATTATATGTCTCAGTTTCTCATCTTATCAAATCATAAATAAACTACATGTTTAGACAGAATAATCCTTGTAAGCTAACCCAAACTAAGATTACTGCTGTGATCACTCATAAAAATTAAACTCTCAATTCATAACACATAATATTAGGCCTTGCAATGAAATCACTGCATCATGAATCACAAAGTTCAGGGACGTCTCTACTGGAGACAAAATGACAAGGCAAAGACTTCAATACCTAGTGGATTCAGTTATGCATATAGTTTAATTTATTGCATTGTGTTAGATATCAAATATGCAAAAGATCCACAATAGTCCTTAACAAATTTATGAAATAATCCAGTCAGACTTCAGTCTTCTTGAATTGTTGCCTGATGAGTTTTATGTTTCACTGGTTTGGAGATCACTTAGTTCAGCATCTCTTCACTGTACTGCACCACACCAGATCAACATATTTTTTGCTTACTTATGGCACTGTGGTAGGTCTCTGAGTGGCATTCATGAAAGTCCGTGAATTTCTTGAAATTATAAGATAAAAACATTCGGAGTAAACGAGCCTATGTGGAGAGCATTCAGCGGTTTTGTCAGATTAGCCAAAGGGTTCTGCTAATCCACTCGTAAGGAAACCCTGTCAGCTAGAACAGGTTTGAGCCCTGCTTTCCTGAAACACAGAAGTGTTTTTAAGATAGCAGCTCCGTCTTTGTAAAGCAAAACATCCTCACTCACCTCACACCAATGACTTCATCAAGGGACCACTTAGCGTTAGTCAAAAGATTGTTAGCAATCTGCTATAACCCACAAATTATTTCTCATCCCCACCTAGAGTAAATGACAGTCAAAACTCCCTGCATTACCACCAAAGAAAAGAGTGTAGAATGGTAACTTTTTGCTAACGTTAATCAGTTGCAACAGTCTATAGTGTTTATTCGTTATGAACAGTCCATATGCTTATTTCGCCAAGCAATTGCCATCATTTTTATTAATTTCAACCAGGAATACAAAATGTTAACTGTTATTGTCTGTAACTTGCATGCATATTGTGTAACACACATGCATATGCACATACTGCACACACATATACACATGAACACACATGGATGCATGCATGCACACATACACACACACCATAAATGGAGAGATTTTGTATTTTTGATATTCATTTTACCCTATTCTTGACCTCACTTATCTTTTCTCTTTAACATGATTATAGCTCTAATCATAAAAATTATTTCACCAACTAGGCACTGCTATAAAACAGAAAGTGGGATAAAAGTCCAAAGCATCTAGCCATTTTCTATCTCAGCATCCAGTCTTTGTCTCACATTCTTTTTGATACTAAGTTTTCTTATATTACAAACTGTATTTTCAGTGAACTCAGTATCAAAGTAAAGCTTTAGTTTTTGCATATAACCAATAGGGTAAGTTTGAAAGCTTTTTTAAACCAAATTATTAATTTTTAATATGTGTGCCTCATGCATTCCTGGTCCTTGTAGAGTCCAGAAGATGGCATTGGATCCTCTGGTGCTGGAGTTACAGACAGTTGTGAGCTGCCATATGGGTGTTGAATCATCTGGAACAATAGCAGGGGTTCATAATTGCTGAACCAACTCTCCAGTCCCTGGAAATGTCTTTTGATATTAAGCTAATTTATAAAGTGAATGAGAAATTAATCTATGAATAATTTCTTTATAAAGTGAATGAGAAATTAATCTATGAATAATTTCTTTACTGTTGGAAGAAAAGCTCCTAGACTGAGTAAATGCCGCATTTCCCATCAGTGTTTGATGTGTGTAGGTATAGTGCCTGCTTACTTCGATCTTTTTCAACATGATAGAGAGTGTAGAATTCATAAAATAGAGTTACTTCAGGAATCTCAACTTGTTCTATCTCTGTGTCTTCATGTACCATTACAGAACATTCTGCACAAGGTACAGAGGGGGAAAAACTTATTTCTTCTTACCCAGATATCTGGGTTAGGCCTAAAGTTGAAGAAGCATCAAGTATTTTTTTTACCCAAAGATACTAATATTTGAGTATTGTCAGCCATTCTAAAAAATTTTGGTTTAATCATGACTTCCTCAGTAAACTTGCCTATTTTTTTTTTACAGTATTTACCAAAATACCCACTCTTCGGTGTCACTTATTGTCCCTCTTCCAATTGTGTTGTAAAGCTCTATAAGGACAGAAGTCATGTTCATACATTCACTACAAGATGTTCAGTATCTCATGAATGGCATATGTATAGTGGATATTTACCAACTAGTACTGGATGAGAGTAACATATATATAAGAAAAGTATAGAAGTTGGTGAATATAGGTTCAGGTTACCCTTCCTGGATGGGTGGAGAGTTAGCTTAGGAAACCACAAAACCTGAAAAAAACTATGAAGGATGACGAAGACAACTCACAAGCCAAAAGCAGAAGTTCCAGGTTTGCATCGGCTACCTCTTGTTTGTGATGTCAGAACAGGGATTTGTTTGGGGAGCATCAGTAACACCTGCCTCCCTTTCTATTCATTCTCTGTGTCCCTCTAAGAGGAAAGAAAGAAAGCCCACACCTGGCTGATGTACGCCCAACCTTCTGCCCACCATCAACTTGCTGTTTGTTTCCCAAAGACATGTTCCCAAAGTTCACAGTGTGTGTTCTGAGTGTGCCATCTTTGTGTTTTAGGTATAAATAATTTTTTATATGTGCTGCATAAGCAGCTCTTTGTTCAGGTCAGTAGCAAAGAGTGGCCACATCTGATAACAAGTAACTAGACAGGAAATACAGAGACTGTTCTAGGAGAAGGCTATAAGAATTTGTTCAGGTGCTTGGGATGTATCCCAGTTTTTAGAGGCTCTTCCTTCTGTGTATGAAGCCCTAGGACTGATCTCAACAAAAACATAAGGGAAGGCAGTGCCTGCCTGCATTTTGTAGGGGAGGGCAGGGGCTTCATAAGTTTAAGGCCCTCCTTGACTACTCAGCATTTTGAAGGCTAGCCTGTCTCTGTCAAATTTTTATTCAGAAATAAAGATCCTATGTTCCTATATTAATACAAATCAAATAAGATCTTAGAGATTTTGAGTAGTGAGATAGTGTGTAGGAGAGAAAAAGCAGACTTTATCTTTGAGATTCTATAAAATCATCAGCTTTACTCCTTTAAACAGAAGCAAACCATTATAGTTAAACAGACTGGTAAACTTGTGTAGCCCTGGCTGCTTTGCTTGGCAAGTCATCACTGAAAGTTTTTTTTTAAAGCTCCCTAGGCCTGGATGTAGGGGAGAGGGCTTTGGACTTCCCACAGAGCAGGGTTCCTTGCCCTCTCTCAAGCAGGGAGGGAGAAGGAGGAGGGGGTGTGGGGGAGCAGGAGGGGATTGGGAGGAGGGAAGGAAGTATAAATATTTGAATGGAAAAATAAAATTAAAAAAAAGTAAAAAAATCTTCTCTTTAGGGGAAGTGGCACAGTTTAGCCACTGACCCTGATGTCCCGAGTTCAGTCCCTAGAACCCACATGGAGGAGGAGAGAACTGATTCTCACGTGGCTCCTGACCTCCATACAGGTACACACACACACACACACACACACACACACACACACACACACCCCACGCACGGAAAGTAAAAGTATATTTTTAATTTTTCTATAGAGTCAATGGAGCAGTTGCTATTTCATTTGCTCTGTGTTGTGTAAAAATAAAATCCATAGTACAGCAGATAATTAATTAGGGGGATACATTTCCCTAGGATTGCTATGGAGAGTTCTAATTGCCTAGATTCCTCAAGAGGTAAGTAGTGTAACTCATCAAATCCATCAGTTTGTCTCTACATTGTGTGTGTGTGTTTTAAGCATACAAAGTAAAACAATGAAGTTAGGAACTGAGTGAGCTGGAGCTGTAACTATTCTCCTACTGAAGACTGTTATCAAATTTATTGAGGCATTGAGAGAAGCTAATGATCACGCAGAGATTCAGTTCTCTGAGGAAGAGCAGAGAGGATTTAGGCCATTTATGCTGCTGACATCTGAAAATTGCTTCCTTCATTTAGTATCAGTGGATAATTACCTGGTGATTAGTCCAACTATTCATTTTCCTGTAGATGTTTTCTTTAATTGCTGGTGAGATATTACAAGCCATGCTTACAGTATATTCATTTGCTGAGCAAATACTCAGAGGTTTCTGTGTATCAGACCTTATCCTAGACACCAGAGAAACAGACAGAATACAACAGGGAAAAATATTCTTTATAACATTTGTATCTTAATGAGCAATTGCTATACATCTATACACACATGCATACTATAATGCATTAGAAGGTTTGAAGAAGAATAAATCAGTTAAAAAGAAAAGAAGTTCCCAGAGTTCCTATTGACTTTTATTCTGGCAATTTAGACACTCTTTCCAGCAAGGTGACTTGTGAGCAAAGACTAAAGGAAGTGATGGTTATTCTTGGTTGTCAACTTGACCACATCTGAAATTAACTAAAACCCAAAAGGGCTGGCCACACCTGTCACCTGTGAGGGATTTATTTATTTATTTATTTTGTTTTTGCTTAGTTGAATCTTTTAAAGTGAGAAGATTCACTTATAATCTAGATCTTTGAAGTAGGAAGATAGGCCTCTAACCTGACCTACACCTTCTGATGGAAACCTATATGATATGGGAGTCCTCTCTGTGTGCTGTGATTACCAGTAATGAATAAAGAAACTGCTTTGATCCTATAGGAAGGCAGAACTTAGGTAGGCAGAGAAAGCTAGGCTGAATGTTGGGAGAAAGAAAAGCAGAGTCGGAGAGAAGCCATGGAGCCGCTGGAGACAGACGCTGGGAACTTTACCTGGTAAGCCATATACAGATTAATAGGAATGTGTTAAATTAATATAAGAGTTAGCCAATAAGAAGCTAAAGCTAATGGGCTAAGCAGTGATTTAAATAAAACAGTTTCTGTGTGATTATTTTGGGGCTGAGCAGCCGGGAGCAAAACAAGCAGCCTCCCTCCTTACAACACCACACACACACACACACACACACACACACACACACACACACACCACACACACACACACACACACACACACACACACACACACACAACATGGAAGAAGGAAGTGCTTCCTGTTTACCTGCTTCCTTCTGTCCTCTAGTCCATTCCTTCATTAGTATTAAACCCATTTGTTTTAGATTCTTAGACCTTATTTTTAAGACAACCTGAGACATCCAGCTTCACGAGCTGAACAATTACTGGATTCTTAGACCTTCTGTACACAGGTCATCATTGTTGAATTAGCTGGACCACAGCCTGTAAGTCATTCTAATAAATCATACCACACTCATTGCCCATGCACACAGGCATGCACATGTGCACACACACAGAGACAAAGACAAAAAGAGAGATTGATTCCATTAAATTTTGTTATTCTAGAGAACCCTGACTAAGACAGAAGGTGAGGGAAAGAATCACATGGACATGAGAGGGATGAGCGATTCAGGTAAGGACAAAGGTAAAGGCTTGAAAAAAAGAACACAAAAGAGCAGCAAGGAGGCAGGAAATGGAGAAAAGTGAACAAGGGATAGTGGTAAGAGATGATTAAGAAGTGGCATGAGTCTGGTGAGAAGCTTTTCAAGCCACTGTATGGACTTGGTTCTTTACAAAGTGGGGTACAACTGGATGTTTTGAGTAGTAGAAGAATATAATCTAATATACATTTTGAAGGATAATTTTGTCTCTATGCTGAGGACAGTCAAAAACAGTTTGTTAACTCTCATAGTCATCCAGACAAGATGATGTTGTCTCCTTGGAGACTGGTAGTAGCAAAGGAAGTGACTGGCAATAATTCCAAATTTATGAATATTTTAGAGCTCATATATTTTGATGATATAGTGAATCTGAGATATAGGAAAAAGAGATGATTCGAAGATGACTACAAATTTTTATTTTGGACAACTAGAAGCTTCAGCTGGTCATTTACTTGAGATGAACAAGAAGGCAAGAGAAACAGACTGGAGTGAGAAATACCAGGATTTCAACTTCTTATTTTTCCGATTGAAATATTTGTGGCTTCATACTTAAATGAATATGTTAAATAAGCAACAGTTATTTAAACATGAGATTCAGAAATTATGCTCAAACTAGAAATATAAATACAAAAATCATCATTAAATTTATGATATTAGAAGTGTTCAAGTTATGAAATTAGAAGAAATATCTTCATTAAATACCAAGACAAATGTTAAAGAGGTGAGATCTGAGGGCTGAAACCAAAGGCATCTAATGTCAGAGGATGAAAAATTTATCAGAGTAAAAAAAAAGCAGCTAATGAGTTAGAGGAGATTCTGAAGATGAAGAAATGCTTGTAGGGATGCTCAATGTGGTCAAATTCTGCTTAAGTGAAATAAGAGCAGGACTGAGAATTGACCACTGGCTTTAGCAAAGTTCAGGACATCAATGACCTTGACAAGGGCATGTTATTGGATAAGTGAGGTGTCAACTAGATGTTTGTTAGTCATATAAATGGTTACCTCTGGAATTATGATTGGACCACTAGATATTTACCAGGTTAGTATAATGTTCAAAAAATTAGAACATTCCAAAGGCTAGCCTGTTTATCCAGGTATCTAGGCAGGGGGATGGGTGAGACCACATCAATGTAGAAGGAGCGGCAGGGCTGTGTCCCACCACCCAGCTAGCTTTACACCTGAAATAATTACACGGAAACTGTATTCATTTAAACACTGCCTGGCCCATTAGTTTCAGCCTCTTATTGGCTAATTCTCACATCTTGCTTTAACCCATATTTAGTAATCTGTGTAGCACCACAAGGTGGTCGCTTACCAGGAGAGATCTTAACCTGCATCAGTCTGGTAGAGGAGAGACATGGTGACTGCCTGAAGCGTCTGCCTCACTCTGCTTTCTTTCTCTCACAATTCTGTTCTGTCTACTCCGCCTACCTAATTTTCTGTTCTATCAGGCCAAGCAGTTTCTTTATTAATTAACCAATGAAACAACAGATAGACAGATGACCTTCCTACATCACATCCAGTGGTTTGCTGTGCATCTGGGGATGGGAATGGGAATTAGATTTTATAGACTCCAGAAATACACACTGCAAAATATATAACGTTCCAATAATACTGGCCAAACTGAATGGCTGCATGCAGAGGAATAAAACTAGAAATGTATTTATTATCCTGTATAATACTCAACTCCAAATAAATCAAAGACCTCAACATAAAACCAAAGACACTAAACCTGATATAAAAAAGTAAGAAATAGCTTTGAACTCATTGGCACAGGAAAAGACTTTCTGAACACAGTAACATTAGTACAGGCACTATGATCTACAATTAAAAAATGGAACCTCATGAGACAGAGAAGCTCCTGTAAGCAAAGGATACAGTCATCCAGACAAAAGGGCAGCTTACAGAATGGGAAAAGATTTTTACCAACTACGTAACTAATAGATAGCTAATAAGCAAAATATATAAAGAAATCTTGTTGAGAATATTATTTTAAGATGTGTTACATTTGCTGATGCAGTGGAACATTTGTTTTTAGTGATGCAAAGATGTGTTGTATGCTTTTATGTTGAATTTGTTTAACTCTATGAAGCTGTGATTTTTTGCCTGCCTAATACAATTAATGGTGTGATAAAGAGCTAAATGGTCAATACTGAGGCAGGGCTGTCAGAAAGAGAGAATAAATAAAAGGAGAAATCTGGGAAGAAGAAGGGGAAGACTTGAGGGGCCAGTCACACAGCTACATAGCAAGACAAGAAATAAGAAGTAAAGAAAGGTATACAGAGATAGAGACAGCTAAAAGCCCAGAGGCAAAAGATAGATGAGATAATTTAAGTTAAGGAACGCTTGCTAGAAACAAACCAAGCTAAGGCCAAGCATTTAAAAGTAGTAATAGGTCTATCTGTGTATATGATTTATTTGGGAGCTGGGTTGTGGACACTTCAAAAGGCCAAAGAGCAAAAGAGTAAAGAACAACCAATAACATTTTGGCATACTAACGTGGGACTGAATTTCCATGTAGGGCCTAAGAAATCTGGAAGAAGAAAAAAAAAGAAAGAAAAAAGGACACAGCTCCTTTAAGAGGCACTGCTGTTCAGCCAGCAGTGCTAAATAGAAACTAGAAATGGTAGACTAAGTAAAAACTGCTTGTGGCAGCGCAGGTACCACCTTCCATGGCTAGAAAGTTTTAATGCAGTTCTCAATCAAGTGGGCAGAGCCAGGCAACAAAGCTGCTAGGAGGATCCAAGCGTAGCTTAGCAGTCTAACATTTGCTCACGCAGTCAAAAAAAAAAAAGGCTGAAAAATATGCAGTAAAAGAGGTCCAGGTTTCTGTATAACATGTGTGTAGACTTAAGAAAGAAAAGAAAATGGGTATAGGTAGTCACAGAAAGAAAGAAATAGTTAAAAAATAGAGTCTTTAAAGAGTAATATAAAAGAATATAAAAAATAAAAAACATGTAAGATGGGAAATACAGATGGGTCTGGATCCTACATATTATTGTGTTGATTTTGATTTTGTTGTTTGTTGATAAGCAAATGACAGCTGCTAAGAGACATTGGATTGAAAAAAGGGCTGGAATAAACCAGCCTAGATATTGTAAGAATGGAAGTCAAAACATGTATTTGTCAAATAGAAGTTAAAAGTGCTTTGGAGAAGAGGTTTTGTCCTTGTTTCCATAAGAAACAAGAGACTGTGGATTTGTTCCAGGTTAATAATCCTGGTTTGATCAGGGGAGACCTTCTGAAACTTGACAGGTGATATCTATCAACAAAGGTTATAGCTGGTCTTTCCAGTGATGTGGGAGAGTCTTCTGTTTGTGTTGATTTCATTCGTTAATAAAGAAACTGCCTTGGCCCATTTAACAGGCCAGCCCTTAGGTGGGTGGAGTAGACAGAATAGGAAGAAGGAAGTGAGGTAGATGGCTCAGACAATTGCCCTGCCTCTCCTCTCTGGGACAGTCACCATGAAGCCAGCTACCAGGTCAGACATGCTGAATCTTTCCCAGTAAGACACCACTTTGTGGTGTTACACAGATTATTCGATATGGGTTAGTCAAGATGTGAGTAAGAGGCTGAAACTAATGGGCCAGGCAGTGTTTAAATGAATATAGTTTGTGTGTTGTTACTTCGGGGCATAAGCTAGCAGGAGGCCGGAAGCGGGGCGGCGGGAACGCAGCCCGCAGCTCCCCACTACATCCCAGGACTTGGCATTATCTCAAATTTTCTTAGGGACCCTAAATATGCCTTCATCCATATTCAGGAGGAAACAGTATAGAGAACACAACATCCATATGCCCAAGAAAATTTTAAGACTAGACATCAAGAAATCAGATAACCCAACTAAAGATGGGGTACAGATCAGAGAATTCTCCACAGAGGAAACTCAAATGGTTGAGAAAACTTAAAGAAATGTTCAAAATCCTTATCTCTCAGTGAAATGCAAGTCAAAACAATGCAAAGATTTCATCTTACACTTGTCAAATGGTTAAGATCAATAGAACAGGTGACAGTTCATGCTGGAGAGGATGTGGAATAAGCAGAACATTCATCCATGGCTGGTGAGAGTGGATACTGATACGGCCACTTTGGAAGTCAGTGTGGCAGTTTCTCAGAAAACTGGGATCAGTCTACCACAAGACCACTCTTGGACATACCTAAAGGAAGTTTCACCTTACCGCAGAGATACTTGTTTAGTCATGTTCATTGCTACTATATTTATAATTGCCAGAAATTGGAAACAATATAGATATTCCTCAGCAGAAGAATGGATAAAGAAAATGCAGTACATTTATATAATATTTACATAATGGAGCATTACTCAGCCATTTAAAAATTACATTATGAAATTTGCAGGCAAATTGATGGAACTAGAAAAAAAAATCATCCTGAGTTAGGTATCCCAGAGGCAGAAAGACAAATATGGTATATATTTATTTACATGTATGTACTAGTTAAGTCAGTGACAACCAAGCTAGAATCTGTAGCACCAAGGGTTATGTATAGAGTAAGGGAGTAGAGGGTAGAGATAGTTCTTGTTAGTAAAGGGAAATAGACTAGATAGTTAAGGATGGATGGGGCTAGAACAGGAGCATCAAATAGGGAAGGGAGAGGGGTTAAAAGAGGAAAAAATGGGGAGAGACAGATAAAATTGAGGATCATTTGAAAGCAGTATAAAAACCTAATACAGGAAAAGCTCCCTAATATGTATACACATATGAAAATGATAAAAATGAAATTGCCAAATAATGGAGAAGCCAGAATCCCAACAGTCTGTCTCTTCTCATCAAATAAAGCTTTCAGCACTGGGGTTGAGTTATAGCCAATTGAGTTGTTGGCCTAAGGGGTCCTATAGGAATCACCAAACAGCTCAGTTATTGTCAAACTTCTTTGGTATAGGAAGGTACTCTGCAAACTACCAAAAGTAGCCAGCCACAAACACTTGGTGTCCTGGCTGCAAAATATGCTAGGCCATACGGTGGCATAAGGCTTATGGAAATAACCGATCTATCAATATCTGATTTGACTTAAGGCCCACTCAATGAGATGGAACCCATTTTTGACACTGCTTGGCTGACAAAGTACCAGAGACTACATAGTCAGGCAGGGACATGGGGTAAAACAAAATATTACTGTTCTAAAAATAGTAACAATGAAATCATTCCTAGTGACATTCTGCTATACTCATAGATCAGTGCCTTGCTCAACTATCATCAGGGAAGCTTCCTCCTGCAGCAGATGAGAACAAATACAGAGATGCACACACATTATGCAGAGTGAGAGACCTTGGAACACTCAGCCCTAAAAGGGATGTCTTCAATAAGTCCCTCCCCTCAGGGCTCAGGGCAAAGAATAAGGGCCAGCCAGTATGGACCTCAGCAAGAAAACAAGGCCCTCTAAATCAACATGATCACAGCTTGTATAAACTCATAGAGTGTGTGAACAACTGGGTCTCTGATTCTTGTGTCTTCTCTTGGTCTCTTTTCCTTCTGTTTGTTTGTCTTGTCTTACTATTTTTATTTGGTTATATTTATTATCTCTTAAAAGCCTGTTTGTTTTCTAATGAGAAGCAAAAAGATAGTGGGTCTGGAAAGCAGGAGAGTGGTGGAGGTAATGGGAAGATTTGAGTGAGAAGAAACTGTAATCAGGATATATTATGTGAGAAGAAACAACTATTCTTGATAAAAGGAAAACAAACAAAAAGAATGTCCTATAATTCCCCATTTTATTTCTGCTGGAGATAAATTCCCTGTATTTTCATTCAACTATCTACATCTTGATTTTCTTTTCCTTCCTTGTAAGTATTTTCATTGATAATTGTATTCTGTTTTATAGATGGTTCCTTTCAGCACTTGAAAAGTACTGTGTTACATCTACTTCTGTTTAAATATTTGTTTCTAATATTGTAACAATTTCCTGTCTGTCTGTATTTTTTCACACATCTTCATCCTTGAAGTTTGTATTCAAGAACAGCTCCCATATGTCAGACTTGCTGGCCAACACTTGGTGTGCTATACACACTTGCAGAACAGATTCTTCCTGAACACATAATGTTCTGATGCTTAAAGCCCTTTCCCAGAGAATTTCAAGTCAGATCCCTAGAAATAACTACTTTCATCTCTAAATAACTATTTCTAGTAAGAAAAAAATTCCATGAGATAAATAGAATTTGCAATTTACCAAGGGATAGGAGGGGCAAATTTTTGGTTGTGGTTTATATAGGTAAAGTGTCTATCTGATCAAAATTACTAGAAAAACATGCCATCTCTAAAATTCAAACATTTTCCCTTCTAAATTTTTGCCATAAAGTCACTGAAGATTCCAAGACAGATTGAGGTTCTCAGACTACATGGCTGCGTGGTCTGTAATTGGCAGTAGATAAACTATGAAGAAAGCTACATCATACAATATATCTCAGTATTTTGTACTGTTTTATCTATCTTAAGATATTCAGAAATGTGGGATAAAAGATAAAATGTGAGTTATTTGTCTTCTACTAAGTATATAAATATTTTAATGAGGTGTGGCTGAGGCATTTGATTTGAGTTTTATGGTTCTGCTCTTCTGTTTACCGAAATCTAACAGTGCACATATTTCTTGGAAAACACAGAAGATCAAAAGTTCCTCCCAATTTTCTTCAAAGCCAGTGATGAGAAAAACAGGAACATCATAATAATTAATATTTTCCAATATTAAACCCATTACTGTCTCCTACTTAGTCTTTTTTATATCTTATTTTCGTGGTTAGTTTAAAGCTACCATAATTTTCCTCAGTAAATAGGAGATGATGAAAGCATTTTCTCAGGAACACAAAATAAATAAAAACACTTAGCTCCATCACAAAAATAAAAACTCTTTCAGGGGATAGAAGATAAACAAAACATGAAGAAGAGAAGAAGATACGATTTGGGTGAATGATAGAATGCTAGCCATAGAGGTGTCTGATAATTTGTTAGATTGGATGCCAGGAAGGTCTGATTAAACATTTCATGTGAGCTCCTGGAGACGTAGGAAAATAATTCAAATTTTTAGATTAGTATTTTCTGAACTGTTTCTTAAGATGATAATAGTTTACCTTAATAAAAAGGATTTTTGTTTGTAAATAAAAGAAAAAGCATTCATTTGAACTAAGTAATTAGTGAATTAGTCAGCATATTATTACGCGTGCCAAGTCTCTCACCTCTGAAATTTCTGGAGGTCAGATGGTTTGGCGGCTTGGGTGGCAATGCAACTTAAACGTAAGGAATCAAACAGATGCTCACTCTCCAGGTGGTGGAATTGTTTGAGAAACATTCAGAGGTGTGGCCTTTTGGGAAGAAGTATGTCACTGGGAGCAAACTTTGAGGTTTCAAAGTGTACAAGACATTCTCAGTTAGCTCTCTAGGCCTTGCATTTGTGGACGAAGACTTGACTTCTGAGCAGCTGCTGTGGAGCTCTGCCTGCTTGCTGTTATACTCCCTTTTTTGAGGGTCCTGTATTTTAGCTGCCGGCCATAGTCCCTGCCTGCTTGCTTTTATACTCTCTGCTGTGAGGGTCATGGATTCTGACCCTCTGAAACTGGAATCCCATTCTCCTATGACTTTAAACTCTTTCTTTTCTAAGTTATCTTGGTCATGATGTTTTTCACAAAAATAGAAAAGTAGCTTAGACAGACGGATATAGGCAGGGTTTCTGTACCTTCAAGCTGTATTAGTAGGTATGCATATGTGTGTTATTAGGCTTATTCATATCTGTGTGTAGCTCTATTTTTGGTGAATTTTTTATTTTATCCTTTTTAATATATTTTCTCTTAAATTTTATTTGCCAGGCCGGGCAGTGGTGTTGCACAACTTTAATCCAAGTACTTGGGAGGCAGAGGCAGGCAGATTGCTGTGAGTTTGAGGCCAGCCTGATCTACAGAGTGAGTTCCAAGACTGGCTTCATAGTCACTGGGAAACCCTGTCTCAAAAAAACAAAACAACAACAACAACAAAATAAAACAAAAGAAATTATTTTGCCTTATACTCATTTTCTTCTGGCTACCGCTGACTTGGTATATATTTTCTACATGTTTTACTCATAATGTACCATTTCATTTTAGACGTTTTCTCTTGTGAATATTGTGCAACTAAAGTTGTTTTTAAAATCTAACTCATCTACAACACAATCCTTACACCCAAATCTCAGAGAAATTCACAGAACATGGGGCAGAAAGATTGTAATAAACAGAGGACTAGGACATCTAGTACATGATAGTGTCTTCTATGTATGACAGGGTTCAGCACACCTGACAGTCTTGCCTATGTTAGATCTTTGTTAGATCTATGTTAGTCTTGCAATGATAGCACCTGTTAACACACCAACAAGGATGGAAGAAACTGCACAAGGACCTATCCTTGGATTAATAGCTATAGGCAATTAATGGAGATAGTCAGTTTTCTCCAGTCACTAGATAAGATATCCAGTCTCAAATAATCAGTCCTCAACACATTATACATGGGAAACAGTAAATGTATTATATAATATTATATGTAATATATAAATTACATGCATAATAATAGTTGAAGAAGTCATGAATTTGAGAGGGAGTGGTATCTTAGTTTGTTTTATATTACTGCGAGAAAGGCCATGACCAATAGCAACTTGAAGAGGAAAAATTTTTAATTCATCTTACAACTCTCAGGTCCCACTCCATTACTGAAGCTAGGATTGAACTCAGGGCAAGAACTCAAGGCAGGAACCTGGAGGGAGGAACTGAAGCAGAGGCCATGGAGAAAAGCTGCTTACTGGTTTCTTCTTCCTGGTTTGCTTAGCTACCTTTCTTATATGCCAGTACCACTTACCCAGGGATGGTACCATACTAGACCACGCCCTTCTCTGTCAATCCCTGATGGAGAACACCCCACCCCCACCCCACATCCTTCCCTACAGGTGATCTGATAGAGGCATTTTCTCATCTGAGGCTTTTCTTCCTTGGTGATTGCAGCTTTTGTCAAGTTAATTACAACAAAAACAACAACAACTAACCCAGATAAGTAGGGAGGAGTCAGAGAAGGTAGAGAGTGTAGTGGAAATGATATAAATACAGAACTTACACATGGAATTTTCAAAATAAAATCAAATAAACATTGAAAAACAATTTCCAAGTTTTCTAACTTTAACCAGCACATCAATTCATTTACATACAGGGCACTTTTATTGTAATTTGAAATTATTTCAGTATCCTAGCTTGCTGAATATTCAGCTCACTATTCTCTCCATTTTTCCCTACCACCCCAGCATGCCACATATTAAAATAACGCCCTCTTCTCTTCTCTTCTCTTCTCTTCTCTTCTCTTCTCTTCTCTTCTCTTCTCTTCTCTTCTCTTCTCTTCTCTCCTCTCCTCTCCTCTCCTCTCCTCTCCTCTCCTCTCCTCTCCTCTCCTCTCCTCTCCTCTCCTCTCCTTCCCTCCCCTCCCCTCCCCTCCCCTCCCCTCCTCTCCCCTCCCCTCCCCTCCCCTCATCTGCTCTCCTCTCCTCTCATCTCTCCTCTCTCTATTCCTGGCATTTCTCCCTGCTCTTCCTTTCATATTTCCCATTCTTATTTTCCATTTTCCTATATTATACCAAGTTGAACATTTTTATTAACAGTTTTATTGAAATACAACATATGTACAGATATGAGCACAAATTTTAAGATGTTAAGTGTATACTTTAAGTTTTAAAAATTCAAGTACGTATAATTACATTTATAGCAAGATATAATACATTGATAACAGCCTAGAAAATGCCTTTATACTTCTCAAGAGCTGTTATCTGCCTGGGAAGCAGCTGCTATTCTGATCTTTATCCCATACAGCTTTGTCTGGTTTCTAACTTTTATACAAATGCACTTGCAGAATGTCTGCTGCTTTTATTTTGAGTTGTAACTGTGGGATTGATCCATTTTGTCGTAGAAACTATAGGTAGTTTTTCAGTATGTATGGAATTACACTGTAAAATTGCAATTTAGTTTCTATTGGGATGATTATTGACATTTGAGTATTTTCTAATTGAAACCATCAAAATAATTTTGTGAATGTTCTTTCAATGTGTTTAGTGAACATTTGTGTACACTAGTTTGGATCTATTCCCGAGACAGGAACTGATGCATTGTTTGTAGATCTACACACCCTCGAGCAATGCATGAGGATTCAACAGTTTTTATCCCTTCTCAGTGATGTGAACAGTTATATCATAATACTAGGTTCATTTTCCAGTGAATAAGTTATATGGCAACTTTTAGTAATACCTGTTCTGATTTCTTACGTAAAAACAGAGGTTCAACTAGAAATAATGATACATGCCTTTAATCCTAGTTATTGGCAGACAGATGTGGGAGTTCAAGTCTAGCCTGGATTACGTAGTGAGTTCTAGGCCAGCAAGACTACATAGAGAGACTCTGTTCAACAAAACATACATACAAGAAGACAGACTTTGGACTGGAGTAATAGCTCAGCAGTTGAAAGCGCTTGCCATTCTTGTAGAGGACCTTGGGTTCTGCTCCAACCACTCTCTAGCACTTTCCAATGGTTTGTTTGTTTTTTTTTTCTCATTTTTTTATTCAAGATTTCCATCTCCTCCCCTCCTCCTCCCCCTTCCCTCCCCTCCCTTCCACCCATACCCCCACTCCACCCCTCTCCAAGACAAAGAGCCATCAGGGTTCCCTTCACTATGTTGAGTCCAAGGTCCTCCCAGCTCCCCCTAAGTCCAGGAAGGTGAGCAACCAAACTGACAAGGCTCACAGTGAGCCCGTCCATGCTGTAGAGTTCATGTTCATTGCCATTGTCCTTGGTTTCTCAGTCCTCCTCCACCGTCAGCCACATTCAGAGAGTCCGGTTTGGTCCCCTGTTCCATCAGTCCCATTCCGACTGGACCTGGTGGTCTCCCGTTAGATCTGTCCCACCGTCTCAATGGGTAAAAGCACTCCTTGCGGTCCTGGCTTCCTTGCTCATGATCTCCCTCCTTTTGCTCCTCATCAGGACCTTGCGAGCTCAGTCTGGTGCTCCTATGTGGGGCTCTGTCATTTTCTCCATCCAATGCCAGGTGAAGGTTCTATGGTGATATGCAAGATATTCATGAGTATGACAATAGGATCTGGACATTTCTGGCACCCTCTCCTCAGCTGCCCAAGAAACTAGCTGGGGGCGTCTTCCTGGACACCTGGGAACCCCTCTAGAGTCAAGTCTCTGCCAACCCTAGAATGGCTCCCTTAACTAAGATATATAATTCCTCGTTCCCATATCCACCCTTCCTATATCCCAACCATCCTTTGGGGAGAGAAAAGTGTGAAGTGGAGGATGGGAAGAGCTTGGGGGAATAGGATTTCCAATGGTTTGTAACTCTGGTTTCAAGGGATCCCACACATTCTTCTGATCACAGCCTCTTGTGGGCAATAGGAACACACACTGCATACATATATGTACATGCGGAAAAAGACATTCACACACCTAAAAGTAAGTGAATTAATCTAAAACAGAGTTTATCTATTTTTTGTTGATTTGGGTTGGCTTTCCTTAGACCATCACCTTCTCCCAACCTCATTCCCTCCCTTTGGGACTCCTCAGATCCCAGCCTGCTCTTCAGCTCCCACAGATGACCTGCAAACTTAGAACCTTGTCAACTTCCATCCAGTTGCTCTATCTAGCCTTAAGTCCCAGGACCACACTGCCAGAGCAAAGTTGATTCAGGCCTCTTGATTTAGCCCCTGGGGTCAACAAGCAGAAGACCAGGGATAATGATACCAGAGGAAATTGAAATTCCAACTCTGCTATGAATTAGCCCCCTCCTCAACATTGTAAAAACCTCTGCTGAAAGAAGAAAGGTGACGTGAACAAAAAGGAAAAACTCCATCAACAAATTAACTCCATATGAGCAAATAAAAATGAGATGAAAAGCCAAAATAACATTTCTTCTCCCCAAAATACAAACCCTAAAGTAATGACCCCTAATGAAAAATGACATGGATGAACCTACGAAGAATTCAATAGAATGGTTATAATTATGGCCAAAGAATTCAAAGAAGATATGGAGACAGTCAAGAAAGGAAGTCAATCTGAGACATGGAAATGGAGCTTGAATTGTTGTATAAACACAAAACTGAAATAATGCTGGAAGTCAAAAACTCATAAAGACAAATAAAAGTGCCAGTGAGAGCATCACTGATGGATGCTTCATGTTGAAGGCAGACTTGGGCATGAAAACCTAAGGAGAGGAACTGCATCACTCAATAAAGGTCCGTGAGACTAAAAACATGAATATAACATGGGAGAGCTTTGGCACAGTATGATAAAAAATATCTAACCTCCAAATTATGGTCCTAGAAAAAAAGGAATGCCTTGGTAAAGGAAGGGGTGATATTTTCATTAAAACTATAGAAGAAAACTTCCCAAACCTTGTGAAAGGGATACCTATCCAGGCAAAAGAGACCTGCCAAACACCAAATAGAAAAACCAGAAAAAAAATTCTCAAAGATGTATTATAGTTACAACATTAAAAACACAGAATAAAGAGAGGGTATTGAAAATGTAGGAGAGAAAAGTCATTTATGAAAACAGGCCTTTTATAAAAACAGCTGATTATTCAACAGAAACCTTGAAAGTCAGAAGGGCCTGGAAAGATGTAATCCAAAGCCTGAAATATCACAACACTCAACCTAGATCATCATACACAGCAGAAATTGCTTTGAAAACTGAGAGAGAAATGAAAACTTTCTAAGATAAAAACAGAGTAAAGAATGTATGACTAGAAAACCAGCTCTACAGAGGAAATTGGAAAGAATACTTTATCTTGAAGAGAAGGATAAAAACACCTGAGAGGTCAAAGGAAACAAATCAACAAATAAATACAAAGATAGGTAATAAAAAGAGTTCTGAGGAAATATCACAAAACAACAGGAACTAGCACACACCTTTCAGTAACTCTGATATTAATGACCTCAACCGTGCCCACCCCCCAAAAAAGATACATACTAACAGATTGGATTAGAAAACAGGATCTGAGCGGGGGCTGACTGAGAAGCAAAGGACATTGGCGCTGGGCTCTGATTCTTCTGCATGGACGGGCTCTGTGGGAGCCTTCTCAGCTTGGTCGATCACCTTCCTGGACCTGGGGGGAGTTGGGAGGACCTTGGACTTAGCATAGAGTGGGGAACCCTGATGGCTCCTTGGCCTTGAGAGGGAGGGAGGGGAGGTATGGGTGGAGGGAAGGGGAGGGAAGAGGGAGAAGGAGGGGCGGGAAGGGGGAGGAGGAGCGGAGGGAGGGGGAGGAGGAGGGAAGGAGATGGAAATTTTTAAATATAAAAAAAAAAGTAAACCATGAGAAAGAAAAAAAAAAAAAAAGAAAACAGGATCTGCCTTTTTCCTGTCTCCAAGAAACATACTTTACCATCAATGGTAAATACCACCTCAGAATAAGAGGATGGAAAAAGTATTTCAAGAAAATGCAGCTAATCTAATGTGGGATTTCCCTCTGTATGCTATGATTACCATTGATAAATAAAGGAACTGATTTTGGCCTATAGCGGAACTATAGGGGAACAGAGCTAGGCAGGGAAAACTAAACTGAATGATGGGAGAAAGAAGAGCAGAGTCAAGGAGAAGCCATGTAGCCCCGCTGGACACTGACGCAGGAACTTTACCCGGTAAGCCACAGCCTTGTAGCAATACACAGATTACTAGAAATGGGTTAAATTAAGATATAAGAGTTAGACAATAAGAAGCTAGAGCTAATGAGACAAACAGTGATTTAAATAATATAGTTTTGTGTGATTATTTTGGGTATGAGCTACCAAGCTGCCAGGAACCAACAAGCGGCCTCCCTCCAAAAACTAAGAAGCAAGCAGGCATAGCTAGTCTAAGATCTGACAAAAGAGACTTCAAACCAACATTAGTCAGAAGAGATAGGAGGGACTTCTTATACTAATTAAATGGAAAATTTTTCAACAGGGTATTACTATCCTAAACATGTATGTACCAAACACAACGGCACCTGATTTCTTAAAAGAATACCATTAGAACTAAAACCACAGACTGACCCCAGCACAGTGGTAGTGGGTGACTACAATACCCTCCAGTCATCAATATATAAGTCATCCAGAAAAAAATATTGAACAGAGAAACTCTGTAGTTAAATGACATGATAAAACAAATTGATCTAGCATGTATCTACATAACATTCCATCTAAACACTAAGGAATATTTATTTTTCTCAGTAGCCCAAATTTCAACATATATAGTAAGATTGAAATAACATCCTGAATTTTATCTGAGCACAATAAAATAAAGTTGGATATCAACCATAAAAATAATGGAAAGAACACAAACTCATGGAAGCTAGATGGTACAATTGAACCATAACTGGGTCAAGGAAGAAATAAAGAAAGAAATTTAAAAAAATCTTAGAACTGAATGAAAATGAAAACACAACACACAAAAATCTATGGGGGTACAAAAAAAACAGTCCTAAGAGGAAAATTTATAGAACTAAGTGCCTGCATAAACTTTGTTAGAAATTTGAAGGATGTTTTTAAAATATAAAATTTAGATCCAAGTATTTTGTTAAATGTAGGTACAAAAAATATTTCCTGATAGCCTGTACCTAATCATCTCAGACTCCCATCCCTATTTTCTTTCAAAGCACTGGGAAAATTATTTTCCTTTTAAGACTAAGATGGCTGTTTGCAAAGAGAACTTCCTAGGCAAGTCAGCAAAGCACTGCACTTGTGTTGTTATACAGGCCACTTCCACATGTGTTAAGACAGCTCCACAGTGAGCCTGATGCTGCAGGGCACGATGGGTAAGGGCTGGAGGTGTGTTACTGAAGGAGAAGTTATTTTCTGACTATGTGCTCTGGAGTAACTCTAACTGCAGAATACACTCCGGCTATCACTTATTTTTGTAGAAGGAGCCACGGGCTGCATTCCCACCTGGCTTCCAGCCACCTGGCTAGCTTATGCCCCGAAATAACAACACACAAATTGTATTCTTTTAAATACTGCCTGGCCCATTAGTTTCAGCCTCTTACTGGCTAACTCTCACATCTTGATTAACCCTCTATTAATGTGTGTAGCACCACGAGGTCGTGGCTTACCAGGAAAGATCTTAACCTGCATCTGTCTCAGAGAGGAGAGGCATGGTGACTGCCTGAGGCATCTGCCTGACTCGGCTTTCTTTCTCCCACAATTCTGTTCTGTTTACTCCACCTACCTAATTTTCTGACCTATTAAAGGGCCAAGGCAGTTTCTTTATTAACCAATGAAAGTAACACATAGACAGATGACCTTCCTCCATCATATTTTAAGTTGAGTTAGGACAAGCGAACATCCTATTAGCTTTATTAATCACACATGAATGGAGTTCCATGTGTTTTTTTAAACACAAGCATACATTGTGCATCCTGTGCACTGATAAAAACCCACCTCCCTTTATCTACTAATCATCCCTCCACCTTCAGGTCAACTTTCGTTAGCTTCCACATGTGTGGCAAATACATAGCCTCTGTCTTTCTGGATCTCTTATTTAATTTCTCACAATGTCCTTTTGTTGAAAATGATAAAATTTCCTTCTTCTTTGTGGCTAATGAGATTAGCTAAGGTGGCTAACAAGAGTCAATGATGTGACACCACATTTTCTGTATATTGGTAAGTATTTCTTATAAGGCACTAAGGCTGATTCCTTGGCTTCACTGCTGTGTTCAGTGCTTTGAAGTAAATATGGGTGATTATATGTTTAACTTAGGAGTTCCTCTTTGAAAATTCAGCAAACATTTGGGATACTTATTAGGTAAATGAAAAATAAAGCATGATATTATGATGTGGAATTCCCTTCTGTATGCTGTGATTACCATTGATGAATAAAGAAACTGCTTTGGGCCTATAGCAGGGCAGAACAGAGGTAGGCTAGGAAAGCTACACTGAATGCTGGGAGAAAGAAGGCAGAGTCAGGAGAAGCCACGTAGCCCAGCCAGAGACAGATTCTGGAAAGAACCTTGCTGGTAAGGCACAACCATGTGGTGATACACAGATTAATAGAAATGGGTTAACTTAAGATGTAAGCACTAGCCAATAAGAAGCTAGAGCTAATAGGCCAAGCAGTGATTTAAACAATATAGTTTCAGGAGTCTGTGCTGCCGGGAAACTAACAAGCAACCTCCTACTACAATATCAGCCAATGGTGGGATCAAATTCTGATTCCATCATTTACAAGTTGGGTGAACTGAGCTAAGCAATACAGTTTTCAGCTCCCTTAACTGTAGACTCCATCTAATAATGCTGGTCTTCTGGAACCTTTATTAAAATAACAAGAGTGGAAATCACCTAAGTGACCTTGTGCCCTAAGCAGCAGTTGCTCTGTAACTATTATCAAGAAGAAGGAGAATAACTGCTAAGGTTTTCTATTACTGCATTTTGACACACAGCACTTTACTAGCAATGCACTTTGCCATAAGGGAGGAGGAGACACTGCTTTGCAGTGCACCATGCAGCCCAAAGGCAAAGGCTAAAGTAGTAACCGTGTACACTAAAAACACCAGAGTTCACATTCTAGGCTGAACCAATCATTATGCATACTTTAAAAAACTCTAGAAAGCTATATGTTTAAAAAAATTCTCTATTATTATGCAGTGCAATAATGGAGCACAAATGTTTTCACAAGCTTGCTTTCCAGAAAGGCTTTTGATAACCTAGAAAATATTAGTCAACACCCCCACCTACTGGTTACTCCACATCAGCATTTTTCAATTAGTCAAAGAGCAGCAGATGCCTATTAATGCTAGCATTTTATAATAATGTTCTTTTTTCATAAATTTCTGGTGATATTGACAATAATTTATGCTTGCTAAAGTCTATTTTTGGTTGGAGACATTTTCAATGGATGTATGCTATAGAAAGATATCACAAAATAACAGAATCACAAAAAATCACAAAATAATAGACTGACAAATTATATTTTGACTGAGTCTATATAACCTAGTGACAAAGTAGTTTTCAGCGTTATCCTCAGGAGGAATTCACTCATGAACAAACAGCAGAATCTTGAATGTGCAATATCTTATGTCTAGAAAATGACAGCATTCTCTGATGAGGCATTTCTGCTTTCATTTTTTCCCAATAGTATTCATTCTTTTTTTTTTTTTAACAATCCTGAGAACACATTTTCTTTTTTCTTTCTTTCTTTTTTTTTTTTTTTTTGGTTTTTCGAGACAGGGTTTCCCTGTAGTTTCTAGAGCCTGTCCTGGAACTAGCTCTTGTAGGCTGGCCTCGAACTCAGAGATCCGCCTGCCTCTGCCTCCCGAGTGCTGGGATTAAAGGCGTGTGCCACCACCACTGGGCTCTGAGAACACATTTTCTTAATCCAATCTAATCATCAACATCATTAATGATTGGGCATGGTCTCATAATATAAATGCAGCCATAAAACTTGCATGCTCTCTCTGAACTGCTTGATTTGGTTCCTGTTCTCTTTTCGTGCAGAAGACAGTGATCTGTGAGTCTATTCCTGGATAATACCCAATTGGGGTGAGCTGCTTGTTTGTCCCAGCCGCCCAGAACCAAAATAATCACACAGAAACTGTATTAATTAAAATACTTCTTGGCCCCTAGCTCTAGCTTTTTATTGGCTAACTCTTACATATTAATTTAACCTATTTTTATTAATCTGTATATCGCCACATGGCTGTGGCTTACTGGGTAGAGTTCCCAATGTCTGACTCTGGTGGCTCCACGGTGTCTCTCTAACTCTGCCTTCTTCCTCCTAGCATTTTGTTTAGTTTTTTTCTGCCTAGCTCTGTTCCCCTATAGCTCTGCCGTAGGCCCAAAGCAGTTCCTTTATTCATTAACCAATAAAAGCAACACATAGACAGAAGGACCGCCCACACCAGGATTACTTTATAGCATCCATCTTCAACCACCTGCTTCCTGGGCATCTTTAGGGACACATGAAAATCAGTCTGCCAGAATGGTGTATAAGCTGTCTTTTGCTAATTGCAGCCTCCAGTGAAATGGTAGGGTTGATAATGTTATTTGATGTAGACAGAAGGCACTTACTTGTTAAATCTCATGATAGTCTCTTTTGATATAAGCAATAAAATCCTCTTGTATTAATGACAATATCCTGCTCTACAAATAAGAACAGACCAGTCCTCTTTCCTGCTGCACTTCTGAAGATGCAGGCTGGTCCTGGCCTCTTTTCCCCCTTCCTCTTCCTCTTTATATTTCTCTTTCTCTCTTCCTTCCACTTTACTCTTCTTTCAAAAAACTTTTCACTTAAGCTCTGTCTGCTTGGAGTATTTGTCTCCCACCAACTATGAGACCTCTGGTGCTCACCCGCCAAGGTTCCCCTAGCACTGTTTTACAACAGTCAGCAGGCTCTCCTGGCAGTTCCTCCTGCCTGCCAGCAGTTTAAGGACCATAAGTACCCTGGAACTTTCAGCCTGGCCACTTTTCACAACTAAGGATCACTGGAATTCTATACCCAACACCAGCAGAATCGGCAGTAATGGTAGGCCCCTTCCCTTTCCATGACTGAGAATTTTTCTCAGCCATGTTTTCTCACCTTATGGCATCACTCAAAAGTATTTGAAAGACCTAGTACTGGGCACCCACGGTCTTGGGCTCAGAGCTCTGGCCCCTGTCTTTGTGCTCGAAGGACCACAAAGGCAGTCTGTGCCAATCATATTTGTTCTTCCCTTAGTTTCTGGACTCTGGAGATTACAGGTTTAGGATCTTCCCTACCTCACTTGTGGAAACTGTCTGCCAGTGATCCAGTAGTTGGTAGTGCTGCCTCTGCTCTGTTTCTTTGCTTGCCTATCTGCCACCTCTTGTTCCCAATGTGCTAAAACTCTCTCTCCCACCTGCCACAGCAACCTCCCACTGCCTCTCACCATGGCTAAGTCCGTCTGGGTTGGGGTCTTCCCTTCACCTGAAAATGTTCCATTTTGCTAAGTATCTCCTGCTCCTCTTCAAAATGTCTTGTTCTTCTATTTATCCTGTTTCTTCCATTACTGCTGCACCATCAAGCTGAGGGTGATGGGTTCTTGTTTCTTATCGGGTTCTTATTTCTTACCCAGTTGTGCTGCTGATCTGTTCCCATCCTTTCTGCAGCAACCAGGAGTGGTGAGACCCTCTTTCCTGCCTGGTTGTGGGCTGACAGCATATGCTAAAATGTATGTGCAAATTTTGTGGCCATATGTACATGATTATGAATTCCTGTATCCTTTATGTGTGTCTTACTAAGGGTGTGGCTTAAAAATCAATACAATGTCTTGCAGCACGTGGACAGTCACCATCTTTGCTAAGGGCGACCATACACCACCACCATTTTGTTTAAGGTTAAAGGAGATGCTTCACTGCCATCTTGACTAAGGGCAAGAAGGGCAGGTCAGGTGTCCTAGTCATCAATTTTGCTAAGGGTATATAGGAGGAGGGCCTGCTTGTTTGTCCTGGCCACTCAACTCATTTAGCCCGGAAATAATCACACAGAAACTGTATTAATTAAATCACTGCTTGGCCCATTAGCTCTAATTTCTTATTGACTAACTCTTACATCTTAGTTTAACCCATTTCTAGTAATCACCATGAAGTCAGGGCCTACCAGCAAAGTCTCAGCATGTCTATCTCAGGTGGCAGCTCCATAGCTTCTCCCTGACTCGGCCCTTCTTCCTCCCAGCATTCAGTTCTGTCTTCCCTGCCCACCTAAGTTCTGTCTTATGAACAGGCCGAGGTAGTTTCTTTATTCATTAACCAATAAAAGCAACATATAGAAAAAAGGACCTCCCATATCAATTCCCCTTTTCTGTTTAAACAAAAAGGAAGGCTTTAACTTTAACATAGTAAGGTTAAATTTAACAAAACAGGTATCAAGCAAGAATTAGTTATAATATTTATATCTACTTTATCTTTTATGATAACTAAGGAAAACTATATCTATTCTTCAGCTCCGTCAAAGACTCCAGAAGAATATACTATTGCCTAAGTAAACAAGAAGTACATTGTAAGCAGCTTCCAAAACTCTAGAATAGACAGAGACATCTCACTGCAGGGGTGTGTCTCGCCTTGTCTCATCTTACTGACTCTGTTGTGTGTGATATGTTTTCTCAGTGGCATGTTTTTGGCAGGGCCCATGCAAGGACACTGCTCATTTGTAATAGATCTGCAATCTTCTGCCTGCAATGAATCTTCTTTCTCGTTCACTGACTGCTTTGATTCTTCACTTTTTTTATTTGCTCCAAAGACCTGCACATGTCTGTCTACACTCTTTCTTTAAATGCCCTGTCTACTTGTTACAAAGTGTGAGTCAGAGTTGGGCAGTGGTGACACATGCCTTTAATCCCAGCACTTGGGAGGCAGAGGAAGGCAGATCTCTGTGAGTTCAAGGCCATCCTGGTCTACTGAGTGAGTTTCAGGACAGACTCCAAAGCTACAGAGAAACCCTCTCTTGAAAAACAAAAGCAAAAATAAACAAACAAACAAACAAAAAAGTGAGTCAGAGATGGAAAAGTCAGTTTCCTCTCATTCAGTATTCATGTGACTTTTGATTTGACTTTACGTGTGAAAATAAGTTAACATTAACTCTATATATGTGTGTATGTGTGTAGAGAGAGAGAGCACATCTGGGTCCTCCCAGTTTTTCTCCCTGGGATCCAGGTTGCCACACCTTAATTAAATGTGATTGGTTGACAGAGTTTCCCCATCATCTCCCCCTTTTGTCTAAACAAGATTGATCCAAACATAATACAACTATATATAATAGGAACAGATACCAAATATAAAATTACAAACAATAAACAATATTAAGCAAGGAACGCATAACAAAAGTTTTACTAAACATTCTATTTTAAGGAGTCTAAACATTGCATTAAAAATAAGCTTGTCTAAATAATGAGGAAGGTAACTACAATGATCTAATCTTTAATTCCATCGAAGATCTGAGAAGGGAAACAATATTACTTGAGTAAACAGGAAGTGCAATCAAGAAACTTTCAAAGTGTGCAACAAATGACAGAGACAACTGACTACCTGGGCAATCACCCAAAGTCTCATTTGTAATGTTGAAGCAACCAACTTTGGCTAAGGCCTAACGTAACTGACAGACCATTTTCAAAGGCAAGAAACTTTTCAAAACTATTTTACCCTGTCTTGGCAGGATATGACAGTCCTGTTTTATCCATTTATAGATACTCTGTATCTCTGTCAGTGGTTGAGGTATGGGCATTTTTTTGGTCAAAGGCCAGTTCTGCCAAGAAGAAAGGCTCCAGGTGGAGTGTCTTTGGTGCTCAACATTTTTGGGGGATAGATTGGTGTTGCCAGGAGTGATTGTGTCTCACTACCACAGAACTCTAAGTTAGATTAAAGGCCGTTTTCTACAGCTCTTTGACGAAGTTGAAGATTATCTATCTATACTGAATATAATCTCTATGTATCTAAAGAACCTGATTAGCCTAATTATAAATGTGAAAAACATAGATGACTATTGATCTATAATTCTCAATACCTATCTAACTTAAAGACTAAGACAATAAACAACTCTGCATTAAATGAGAACAATGACCTTCAAATGTAAACAATATATAAGTATCTTGATCAGAGGTAGTAATGTACACTGTAATATGGTAAATCTATATGTCAATACATAAATAATGTTTTAAACAGAGGTAGAAGCATACATGTATACAATACTTAATATCATTTAACTTTGTATCAATATACAAGAATCTATACCAATATAATTGTCTAAAAACAATAATTCACAAATATGGATCTATTATCCCATCATCCAGTTATCCCTCTTTTTTTTCAAAAAGATCCCTGAGACTATACAAATCAGATCTTATCTTTTGGAGCAGATAGAGAAAAGGGTATAGATCCAAATAGGAGTAGGGGAAGTGGGGAGGAACTGGGAGATGAGGGAGAGAAAACTATAACCAGGATATATTATATGAAAAAGATCTATTCTCAGTAAAAGAAAAAGAAAATGGGAAAAAGTTATAGCTTTAAATGGAATTAATACGTTCACAGCCTTGAGTCTGTGATGACTTCAATCCATTCAATTATGGAATCTGTTTCCCTTCCTCCCTCCCTCCCTTTCCCCCCTCTATCAAATATATTTTTGTTATACCCACAAACTTTGAGGCACCATTTTTTTATATTGGGAGCTAACACTTTAGAATGGGCTGGGAGAAGGTGCTAAGGAGGAGGATCATAGAAGGGAGGAAAGAAGAGTGTGTACCAGGATCTGCTTAGTGTCCTGGGAAAGAGCAGAGAGACCATAGCAGCCAGTCTGCTACAGAGCTGGGGATGAGATTGGGGGACTGGAATTGGAGGAGAGGAAGGAAAGTGATAGCCTACCTGTTTCCCTGGTTAGTGTGGCCTGTGGGCACCCAGGGAATGCCTGGAAAAGTAGGGGACTGAGACAAAGGGATGGTGTGGCCTAAAAAGGGCTGTATGAGAAGATCTGTGTGATTACTGGAAAGGGGGGACAGTAAGGAAGGGGAGACCGCAGCAGGTGGTTTGCCACAGAGCTTGGGATAAGACTAGAGGATTTGATTGGAGATGAGAAGGGGGAGTGGATGTCTGAAGATTGCCCACCTGTTTTTCCAGCAGGTCAGTGTGGCCTGCAGGTTTCCAGGGAGTGAAAGCCTCTGCTTTCTAAAGAGAGAGAAAGAAGGTGTAGAGCTGCATAGGTAAGGATGAGGGACGGATCTGTGAAGAGATCAGGCATGGGGGAGTCCATGATCAGAATACATTGTATGAAAATATTTTATACATATGCACACACATATGCACACATGCACTGCTCTTCATTGAAGGGTCAGTGGCTCTTCAATTCAGAGGTGTCCTGAATACACAACTGCACAGGGAAGCATTTCTCTTTATTCAGCAGCTCAAGCACTCAGTAGCTGCTATAGACATGGTCCAAGGGTCCTAGCTAGTATTCAAGCAGATAGTAGGCTGGCTTTGTCCATATGCTGCTGGTTTTGCAGATTTGCAGAATACAAGAGTTAATGGATCATGGAGGCATCCAATCAGATTTCAAAGGAAGATCTAGAAGGATAGTCATTGAGTGGTAGTGTGAGGGTCCCTGCAGGAAATGTCTGGGAGGATAACATGTGAGGCTTTGAGAGCAAAACTTAAGATCCAGTTGGAGAGCCAGGATGTCTGCTTAGGAAAGCAGCAGGCAGTGCATAGAATCATGCTAGACAACAATCATCAGGACTGAAAATAGCAATGTCCATAAAGCCAGGGCTACACAAGTCCTTCAGAGCTCATAATCAAACATCATGCGCCATGAATGCTGGATAGGGAGCTCCAGGATTACTGTTTGGTGGATGTGACCTCATTCTTTTTTATGCACAAATTCTTCCCTTTGGGGATGAAAATATTTACTCCATGACATTGTATATTGGAAGTTTGTAACTCCATTTCTTTTTTTATTGGTTTTTGAATAGCTCAACATATTTTTAGCTTAGAAGATAATTATTTTACATGGAAACACAGAGGAATGCGGTATTCTATCGTGGTGACATGTTACAGGGGACTAATAATGGTGGAGACATTTGAGGATTGTTGTGGTTATCTTGTCATTTTGAGGAATTTACAGTTCCATTCTAGCTTAATTATAGAGTTCAGAGGCTTTCACCCATCATTCCTCCCATTTACACCAAATTCTGCTTCTTTAAGTTTGTCTTGGTTATTCTCTCCAGGCCTAGAATTTGCTTTCAGACATATGAAGTACTTTTTTTCAATCTCTTTTCTTTCAGTGTCCATAAATGTATCCACATTTATTGTGTTCCTGCTACATCTCAGGACTACGAAGAGATGGCTGGCAGCTTTGTGAACTATTGGTGGTCAGGAATCTCCTGTGTAGAGTGGGACACTGGGCTGGGAAGATGGTACGGCTTCATCCTCAGCAAGCACAAAGGGTTTGTCTCAGTGTAAACATTAAAGGCTACTCTGATGGGGAGATTTACTTCCTTTAGGGCACAGTGTCTACGCAGGTCACATTCCATGTTTGCTGTCCAGTGAATGAAGCCATGGAGACATTATAGTCTTCCAGTCTCTGATACAATGAGTCTTAACAAAATAAGAATAGACCATGAACTTGAAAGGGTCCTTTTATGGTCACAGCTTTTAGGTGAAAATTCAGACTTTTATTACCTGTGGCAAGCCTCTATATTTACGCAAGTCTTCATGATTCTGATTGCTATAGCTTTGACTCTTAGATTCAGTCACCTCACAGTAGATGAGGAAAGGATTGGAATTCTAAAATATGCCTACTGTTGGCACTATAAAGTTACCTTTTCTTTCCATAGGCTTGTAATTATCATTATACCGGAACAGGGTCAACACAGAAATCACCCTTACTTGACCCCCACTCTATTAAAATCCTTCTTTTACTTCATCACTTCCTGTATCAGTGATTGCAATTTCCTTTACTTTATGGTCTTCCTCAGTCCTCTCATTTTTAACACTAAGTGAGTACCAAAGGCAATTGGCAATCCATCAACTTTTAATGGAAGCTCGTCATAGGATAATTTTCCATTAGTTTAATTTTCCTTATATGATCAACCAGTAAGTCAGATAATGACCTTGATGACTTTGCCTACTATCTCAAAAGGGAAGACATAGCTGTCAGATCTCTTCTGTGGCCCTTGAAATTTAATTCATAGTTACAAACAGATAACTGCATTTCTAATGTGATTAAGTTGTAAATTAATACTTCTGATGGCTAAGCTTTGGAAATAAAGGTCTCATTTACTCACTTTTTAACGCTAAAGCTGAACTCACAATGATTTCAAGCTCATGAATAGGCTTGTATTTATTGTGGCTTTCCATCTGCTTTTCTGTTGTCCTGCTTGTCGATGAATTGTTTCTGGAAATCTGCACAGAGAGATCAGTAAATCAACCTAAAGGGTGAAATCCTATGTAACTATTTGCTTTCTGTGTTAGCGTGAATGCTATCATAGTTTATTTTGTATTCTGAATGCCATTTGATTTTTTTAAAAGGTCTAATGTGATAGTCAATCTTACACATTTTCTGATTTATCCTGCAACATTTTAATATTATAACATATTCAACCAACACTGAAGCTTGCACTGTTAAAATTCAGCATAACATGAATTATAAATGGAAACCCTCAGCTTTAGTACTGCATCCTTTAGGAAATGATCAATTGGCCTTTACATTTGAAGGATTAATCATGGTAAATTTAGTTATTTTATCTTATAAGCATTGATGTCAATGCTATCATTTTCCATCTCTGTTTCTAATTTAAAGCTCTTCTTTATTTTAGCTTGGAATGCTTATTTATCTGTTTCTTTTAAGATGCAGCTATGATCAGCAAAAAGCTGTCATATAAAATACTTAAAAGTGGATCCTATAATTTTTATATATTTTATAACTCTATCTGGCCAAATAATCAAAACTCTTGAAATTTTACTTGGGGCTGTCATAGATCACTAACTGAAAGTTACACAAGTAAATTATATAATGATCATTAAATTACTGTTCTCACACAAATACAGCTAAAATAAACTAAGAAGAATTTTCTACATGTCATGTTCTACACGAAATACCCAGTTTAATAGTTCACTAATTATCCCTGGAAATGGAGGCAGTAGCTGGAGAATGACTCAATAACTTCCTGAAGTCAGGCTACGTGTTAGATTAAGAAGGCAGAACTAGCACTTAGGCAATACTAGCTATATGCTGTGATGAGTACATTAGCAGAGAAAGTGCTGAATGCATTCTGGAGAATTTCAACAGGTATTCCCAATGGGATGTCCCAGGAGGAGACCAGAGTCTCTGGTGTGCTGGCCTCTGTGATGCTCATTTCAGTGTGCTGGGTGCAGCATGTTCTCTTAATGATGTTTGGGACATCATTCAAAGACTAGGAATACAATGAAGGAATATGATCACATTTCCCTGCCAGCCTCAAGTCTTTCCATCCCCCTGCCCTTCTAAATAAACACCATATTAAACTGCAAAGCTGTTGAAGGCATCCTATGTTTCTAGACTATGCCTTAGGTTGGGACACATTCTCCCCCACCATTTTTTTTTTTAAACAAACGCTCCTTCTTGGAATTGAGAACTTATTAACACCTAACACTATCTTGATAAAAACCATTTAATGCTTTGGTTCTCAGGTTACTGTGACTTCAGATAATTCTGATGTAGATGGTGCAATTTCAAGAAACACCAAATTCCTTGGTTATATTACATCTAACTGCTTCTTCTCTTGTTCTGATGTTTACTTGCTTATTGCACTGTTCTATTGTTATTTATCTCCTGGCACCCAAAAGCAATGCTGTAGAAAGAGTGGCTTCCACTGAGCTCTTCCATTTGATAAATTGCTCAAATAAGAAGGTGTATTGGACTCAAACAGAGTGAGAGATGGGAAATAAACACACCGTGCCTACAGTCTTCATGTGCAGCCTGCACTTATCCAGCCCACTGAGTGACACTGTAACAAACGGGTAACTTAAAACATTCTTATTCTTATTCTTATTTTGGTTTTTCAAGACAGAGTTTTTCTGTGTAGCTGTGTCTGTCCTGGAACTTGCTCTGTAAACCAGGCTGGCCCCGAACTCAGAGATCCTCCTGCCACTGTCTCATGAATTCTAAGACTAAAGGCATGGATCACCACTCCTGGATAAAACCCATCATTTTTTACCTTGAGGAAATTATGTAAGTTCTGAAAAGAGTTATTGTTCTGAATATTATATTTAAAATCAATGAATTTCACTAGAATTACAAATCATTAGTAGTCAAATTATGATATCTACAAAATGGTTACAATTATCTATCCACATAGCAATTTTATGTATTAAAAGCATTGAACACTTAGGGAAAAAGTTATAGTCTTAAATATCCTCTACTAAAAATTCTAAGGTCTATGTAGTGACACAAAGAAGCATAGAATAGAAAACTAGGAGGGGATCCCACTACGGACTATGAAACATCAAGAATAGACATAGCTTACCATGCTTAACAGATTTATGCTCCAGATCTTTAATCCCAGCATTCTGGAGGCAGAGGCAGGCAGATTTCTGTGTTTGAAGAGGGCCAGCCTGGTTTACAGAGTGAGTTCCAGCACAGCCAGGACTGTAAATGAAGGCTTTTCATCCTACCTAGTTCCAAAGACATTCTTAAAACAACCACTCACAGGCTTAATATTAATTACAAACTGGTGGATGATTTTTCTGATACGTTCTTGGATTGGTTTGCCAGTATTTTATTGAGTATTTTTTTGCATCAATGTTCATGGGTAAATTTGGTCTGTAATTCTCTTTCTTAGTAATTTTTTGCATGTGGTTTGGATATCAGGGTAGTTGTAGCCTCATAAAGAGAATTTGGCAATGTTCATTTTGTTTTTCTTGTGTGGAACAATTTGAGTATTGGTATTAGTTCTTCTTTGAAAATCTCAGATTTCTGCACTGAAACCATCTGGTCATAGATATTTTTGGTTGACAGGTTTTGATGATAGTTTCTATTTCTTTATCAGTTATAAGTCTATTTACTTTGATGATCTGGTCTTGATTTAATTTTGGTAAGTAATATTTATCCAGAAAATTGTACATTTCCTTTAAGTTTTCCAATTCTGTGCAGTACAGGTTTTCAAAGTATGACCTGATGATTCTCCGGATTTCTTCCATTTCTGTTGTTATGTCCCCTTTTCATTTCTGATATTATTAATTTGGATATTCTCTCTTGGCATTTTGGTTACTTTGGATATAGGTCTGTTTATTTTGTTGATTTTCTCAAAGAACCAACTCTTTGTCCTTTTGATTCTTTAATTGTTTTCTTTCTTTCTATTTTTTTTTATTTCAGCTCTCAATTTATTTATTGCCTGCTGTCTATTCCTCCTGGGTGAGTTTGCTTCTTTTTGTTCTAATGTTTTTAAATGTTCGCTTAACTCAATAGTATGTTATTTTTCCAGATTCCTTATAAAGGCATTTAGTGCTATGAACTTTCCTCTTAACACTGCTTTCATTGTGTTCCATAAATTTGAATATATTGTGTGGTCTTATTTGTTGAATTTTAGAAAGTCTTTAATTTCTTTATTTTTTCTTGATCCATTGGTGATTCCGGTGAGTATTGTTTAATTTCCATGTGTTTGTGGACTTTCTGAAATTAGTGTTGCTTTTGAATTCTAATTTTACGCCATTATAATCTGGTAAAACAGATGGGATTATTACAATTTTAAAAAATCTGTTGAGGTTTTCTTTGTCACCTAGAATGCTTTCAATTTTTAAAAAGATTTCATGAGGTGTTGAGAAGAAGATATATAGATATATATTCTTTTATGTCTGGATGGAATATTCTATAGATGTCTGTTAAGACCATTTGAGTCATAACATTTGTTAGTTCTTTCATTTCTGTGTTAATTTTCTATCTGACCTGTGGAGTGGTGAATGTGGGGTGTTGAAGTCTCCCACTAATGTGTGGTGTTTAATGTGAAAAACAATACATATTTGCAGCATACAGAAGGGCATCTCACACCACAGGACTACACTGAGAAACCCTGTCCTGAAAAAAACAACAAAAATCCAACCAAACACACAAGCAAACAAAAAGCAAACACATACATTCACAAAGAAAAAACACAAAACAAGCCAGGCGGTGGTGGCGCATGCCTTTAATCTCAGCACTCGGGAGGCAGAGGCAGGCGGATCTCTGAGTTCGAGGCCAGCCTGGTCTACAAGAGCTAGTTCCAGGACAGGCTCTAGAAACTACAGGGAAACCCTGTCTCGAAAAAACAAACAAACAAAAAAAACCCACAAAACACCCAAATTTATGCTAAAGTGTGTCTTGTTTTATGTGTTCCTTTTTTTATTATTTAATTTTGCTACGTGTTTTATTACAGTAAATAAAGCATAATTAAAACATGTAACATTAATGTCATCTTTTGGCTTTGATAGGCTAGAATTATTATGATAGCAATACTGAAAAGTATTCTGGTTTTTCTCTTTCTTCCCAAATGAACATTGATATGACATTAACTGATTTATTGTCTTCATCTTACAAATGCAACAGTATGTTATAAAATTAAGTGCATTATAATGTAACATCTTATTGCAGAGCTCTGAAATAATATAACATACAATTTGGCCCCAGCGACACTAGGAAAACTGTGTTATAAAGACCTCAAGCACATGCTGTTAAAGTAAACTTGAGTTTTTCTAGTTTTAAAGTGTGTATAATGTATTTCAAGCATTTACGGTTTACACTTGGAATGGCTTATTCTATTTATACCCAGAAAGCAACTCTGCATGAACAGCTCGCAGAAGAGACTGCTGAATTCTCTGAGTTTGGAATAGTAGGTGAAGAAACCTGTATGTGAAAAGTTACACTTTTTTCTTTTAGCCAGACCATTTAGGGAGTATTATTTAGTACTCTGTTATATCCAAGTTGTTCTCTCCAATATGAAATATGAACATATGTCTCTGTGTGTATAAACAATGCAAAAATTTCATCAAAAGTAAAATTGGTAAGGTTCATTCCATCCACTTTTACACTTGCTAATTTTGTGCCTATTGTTACATTTGACTTTTATATGAAAAATTTCCTTGTCTTTGAGTTGCAATATTTCCTCATCTAAAAACTGAAAGCAAGCAAGCAAACAAACAAAAAAACATCTTAATACCAAAACCACAGTTCTGAGTACAGGACTTTTGGACAATAAGTCCTGGGCTGGATCTCCAGTAAGCACACACATGGTAGAGCACACCTATAATCCTAGTACTTGGAGGTCAAGGTCGTCCTTGGCTACATAGTAAGTTTGAGGTCAGCCTGGGCTGCATGAGACCCTTTATTAACACAAAACAAATCAAAATCCAACCAGACAAATAACCAACCAAACAAAAAACAAAACTCAAAGCTAAAACCAAAACAACGTGCCACTTCATTCTGCAATGCTTCTCCCATTGCTAAAGTCAACACATTTTTGCGAAATGTGAAGTTCAGTCGTCTTCACATTTTATATGAATAGATATAGACTAGCCATGCATGCTTTTGCCACGTAATAAACCATCCAAATTTTAGTGCTTTAAATCAGTCGTTACAGCTATGTAGGCTGGGCTCAGCTTCTCTATGCTCCATGGAATCTCATGCTTGTGGCTGTAGTCAACTGACTAGAGGCTGCCGATTTCGGGATGGCTCTGCTCTCCACAGGTCCCATGTCAGGTAGTTGGCTCTGACTAGTATAATTCTGGGTGTCAGCTGCAATAAAAGGCATATCCCCTACAAGCTAACCTGATCAAGCCACATGGTAATTAGTGGTCTTAAGGCTTCCAACATCATCAAGAACCCCATTGTAAAAATGCTTTTCATCTCTCTGCAAGCACATTTGCTGATAGCAGAGTAAAGATGGCAACCAATTGAGTAGGGTAGGGTTAGAGGATGCATGAACCTTTGAAGTCAGTACTGTGACAGTTAATACCAGGATCTGCAAGGCGCTCTTTAATCAGCCTTTTCCTCATCTTCACTTAGCAGTGTCTTGTTTACCTTGCACATTCTTTGCATCACCCAGTTTTCCTAACTTCCCTTCCCCACAATTGACTCACTGTTTTAACACACACTTCTGAATTTCACTCCCAGATTTGATATGGATCCTTATAACAAAGTATGTATTTCTGAGCTTGAGAAAAACATCTTAAGGTCTGACCTGATGCCCACCACAATGCTCTTTACTCAACTGTCCCTAGGATTGACGCTGTCCTGACTCTTCTTGCCCATGTTTCTTAGCTCTGAGCCTCTGCCAATTCCATTTCTTGTACCTGCAAAGCATCTTATATTCAGTTCCACTGTGAATGAATAAAATTCCTTCAAGTCCTGAGAAATTATAGTCTCATTAAAATTATCACTCGCTTGTCTTCTGTGGAGCACAACTGTCCTTGCTTGTGTATTTGTAACAGTGCTGTATTTACCACCCTGCACGCTGCTGAATCTGCCTCCACTACCATACAAAGAGTGTCACAGCTAGAGGAACTTGGCTGGCTTACTTTGGGGTCAAGATTGTGATCAGTTTAGCTTTGGGTTAAATGAAAGAAAGGATGGATAACTGCCACTGCTTTCCACTTAAAACTACTTACTAGGTACTTCCCTATTTGATAAATGCCATTTAACACATATATTTAGCATTCCATTCAGTCTGCAACTTGTACTTGTCCCATTCAGCACATGCACCAATTCAGAGACTCCATGGAAAACAGTTCTTTCACAGGCAGACCACACTGACTGATGGAGGTGCTGGATGCTAAGCTTCAAAATATAACATCCAATTAAAAATAATAAAAATAGTTTTACTTTGGAAGTCAGGACCGTGAGGAGTGCATTTACCCATTGAGACGGTGGGACAGATCTAACGGGAGACCACCAAGTCCAGTTGGAATGGGACTGATGGAACAGGGGACCAAACCGGACTCTCTGAATGTGGCTGACGGTGGAGGAGGACTGAGAAACCAAGGACAACGGCGATGAGCATGAACTCTACAGCATGGACGGGCTCACTGTGAGCCTTGTCAGTTTGGTTGCTCACCTTCCTGGACTTAGGGGGAGCTTGGAGGACCTTGGACTTAACATAGTGAAGAAAACCCTGATGGCTCTTTGTCTTGGAGAGGGGTGGAGTGGGGGTGTGGGTGGAAGGGAGGGGAGGGAAGGGGGAGGAGGAGGGGAGGAGATGGAAATTTTTAATAAAAAAATGAGAAAAAATAGTTTTACTTTGACTCAAAAATTGAATATTCAAATATTTTAAATGTACTTTCCTTCCATTTTTGACAAGGACATTATAATAAAAATGTATTTCTCAAGTCCTAACACATTTCTGTGCAAATATGCATCTCTAGAATTATGCAGGTATCTTGTATTAGTAAGCAACCAGGAGATTATGTTTACTTATGATTCTGAAAAATCATTTGGCTTAATTTTTTTTTTACTTTGAAAGAACTTTAATCCAGAGAAAAGCACGAAGAGTAGCAGACACCTATAGCAAACTATTCTGGTCTTGTAATTTTTCTAGTTAACATATTAAATAAGAAATTAATGACCGAATCAGCCTTTCATGAGGGTCAGATGTTAAAGAACTGCAAGGGAATAAGATTGCTTCATGAGAGGCCTAGACAGGTACTGAAGGATTGTGACTGAGGACCTACTCTCAGGGGAAATCCCTGTTCTGGACCTGAGAGATACAAGTCCCCTCTGCCTTTGAATCAATTTCATGAAAAGAAGTTGTTATGCTTTGTGAAAACACCTGGAAACTGGGCTTTTCCATGGCTGTGGTGAGTTCTAGCAACTAGCTGAAAAATTGTTTACATGGAAAATACTTCTTACCTTCCTTAAAAATAACTTCATTTCCATCCAAGACCCATCCATTTGTCACCAGGAAGTGCTCCTTCTTGTGGAAACCATCACCAGCACATGCCATCCACTCCGTGCCTCGTGCCCAACGCCACCTCTGTTCACTGTCCCCCTGGCACCTGTCTGCAGCCTCCTTGAAATCCGCTTTCTGGGCTTCTACTCTCATCCATTTATTATGTACATGGATGGATGGTTACAGAAAAGAGAACAGTTAAGTCTAAATGGAGATTAGCACCATAAATTTGGTTTCCAAAATTTAAACATATGACGTATCTATGCATATATTACATACATACACACATACACACACATACATGTTACACACACACACGTAGCCTAGGCAGGCTTTCAGGTTCTTATGTAGCGGAGCATGACCTTGAATTCCTTCCTGATCCTTCTGACTCTACCTTCCAATTACTTAGATTGCAGGTGTGTACCATCACTCCTAGCCTAATCTCTTAATTTTTAAATTTTATTTTTTATTTTTTGAGACGAGGCTTCCCTGTGTAGCCCTGGCTGTCCTGGAACTCACTCTAAACCAAACTGGTCTTGAACTCACAGAAAGTTTCCCTCCTCTGCCTCCCAAGTGCTGGGATTAAAGGCGTATGTCACCATCACCTGGCTTGATCTCTTAAATTCTAACCAATAGATACAGATTCTATCCTTAACTTTCTAATTCCACTTTGCTCCTTTAAAAAAAAACATCATTTCTTTCCTTCCTCATCCCTTTAACCTCTAGTTTCCATCATTCCTCTCTCATCCCACACTCAATACATACAAAATAACAACACATAGCATAACTAAGATTGAAGGAGGAAGGAACCAGCTTGTAAAGGAACAGAAGTGTAATTAATTTATATAATAATTTATATAGCAAGATTGCCCTCTGTTGCTGGGTCTAGGCAGGTGTTTCCAAGTTCTTGGACTTTCTTTTATTCAAAGAATTGGAAATAAGGGCCCACACAGATTTGTAAAAGAAGCAAGATACTTTTATTTGGAGCTAAGAGATAGTACAGATTAAAGAGGGATACATTGTTAAGATTGACAAAGGGCCACATTAGTGAAGATATTCAAGCACCTTGATTATTTTTCAGGGCCTCTTTTTGTTAGGTTCAAGAGGAACTTCAAGCTACCAAGTGGCATAATTTGATTGGTTGTCTACTTTGATTGATAGACTAGGTCACACATTTATTTATTTTTTTAGCTTCAGATGTCCTCTCCCCAAGTGTATCTGATTTTAATAATATGCATGTCTACTTTGTGTAGGCATAAGATGGTCAATAAGGAATTATTGCTTAAAGGTCACTTGAGGACACAGTTTTGTCTTGCTGCATATGCACCCAAAACAAGTTCAGTCTGGAATGGTTTTTCCATTCTTCATTCCTAGACATGTTGAGAATACACTCACAGAAACCATCTAAATTTGATCATTATGAAGGCCTTGGATACTTATGCCATTGTTCAGAGATGGGAGTGAGTATAGCCAACCTAGCTGGAGGGTTTAGGGCTTGAAAATAGATCCTACTTGTACTATTTGGAAAGGGGCATGCATGCATAATATGCACATGTTAAAAAAACTAAACTGCCAAACGCATTGTGTGTGTGTGTGTGTGTGTGTGTGTGTGTGTGCGCGAGCGCGTGCCCGTGCGCATGTGTGTGCATAACACCAAACCATGTGAGGGTTCTAGTACAATAAATTATCTTCTGGGCCTGTATACTTCAAGATAGATAGCTCCTATTTTAAGACTCAAGATTGGAAAAATTTCAAGCATTGTACATTCCCTTCTCAGATGAAATAGTAATTCCTTACTTGGTCAGAATGTAGCAGATTCTTAGCTTTTTCTTTATAATATTGCCTTCCTTGTTTTAAAGTATTTTTTATTGAGATAAAATACTCCAGTTGAATCATTTGAAAGTGTACAATTATATAATTTTCTGTGTGCACATACTATCCAACCATCACCACCATGTAATTCAAGAGAAATCTCATTATGCACTAAAAGGAACCCTGTAACTATTAAAGAGTAACTCTTTATTTGTCCCAACCTCTGTTTCTGACAGTAACATTAATTTACTTTTTGTCACTATGGATTTGCTTACTCTGATTATTTCCTGTGAATGTAATAATATATTGTCCTTTGTATGTAAAAATTTTCAGTTTGAATAATGTTCTTAGCGATCACACATGACAATACCATATATTCATACCTCATTTTTATGACTGAATATTATTGACTTGTATGTCATGCCACATTGAATTTCTTTTTCCACAACTGATAAGGCATTTGTATTTCATTACCTTTCTTAGTGTTATTCATAATGCTATCATGAACAATTTTATATTAGTTTCCATTTGCTTGAGTGGAATGAGAATCTAGGAATGAAATTACGGGATTATATGTTCACCTTTTATTTTCATCTGTTTTATATTTCTGCCAGCAATGGATGAAAGCCCCAATGACTTCACAGTCTTACCAACATTTGTTTTCTGTGCTTTGTACTTATGATTGTAGCAGCCTTTGTGGGTATAAATAGGTCCGTTAACTGTGGGTTTGATTTACATTTTCCTAATTTGAGTGATGCTCAACATCTTTCACAGCATTGTTTTATAATATACATATATATTATACATAATATATATATTTATTTGAGGATTTAATACAATGTATTTTGATTATATTTAATCCTTCCACGTTCTCTACTTTGAATCTATTTTAGAAATCAGGGTACTGTTTTTTTGATTTTGGAGCTGTAAAGTGTTTTATATATTATGAATATTCAAATCTTATGAAATGACTTTTAAATATTTTCCCATTGTGTACACAGATTGACTACCTTTCTGGTAGCCTTCAGGTGTATAATTCTGAACGGAATCCAGTTTGTGTACTTCGCTTTAGCTGCTTGCATCTCATTGTGTTTAAAAGCCTGGGTCAAAGCCAGGGATACCCACATCCAGGTCTCCGAAGGTTGTACAGTTGCATATTAGCTTTACTCTAACTTGATTTTTGAGTATTGTATGAAATATGGGCCTACATCCACTCTTTTATAAAACTTTAGCAATGTAAATCGAAAGGTTTTCACTGGGTTGACTTTCTTCCCTTGTCAAAAATTGTGTGTTGTTTTCCAGATGAATAGAACCAATGACATACACGCTGTATTGAGAGGGTTCATTGTATGAGTACATGTAGTTTTAGGCAGAAATAGTTCCACAGTGGCCAACTTCAGGCTAGGAAAGGGAAACAAGTAACAGATTAGTTTAAGAAGTTGGAAACCTCGAGACAAGGAAAAGAGGATGTGGTAGTCTGAGGCTGCAGGCCTGGAATTCTCCTAGAGAGGCACGGTACAAGTTCATGTTCAAAGGTTGAAGAGTGTAAAATCTTACACCTACGGGCCAGCATCCCTGCAAGAAATGCAATGGTCAAAGAATGATTATGCACACTTCTTACCTTCTTCCTGTCTGCTCTCTCTGGCCCCTTTCCCACTGGAGGATACTCACACATTCAGTGCCTGTCTTCCTTGGTCAATCTACTTACTCACATATCAGTTACCCCCAGGATACCCTCACAGAGAACTTCCATTATGGAATGCTCCTTAGTGTACCTACACATTAGCACTGAAGAGGCAAGCCCTATACACTAAGCAGGCTCGGGGGCTTTCAAAGGACTTGGTAGAGACTCGTATGCCTTGCTGTCCTAGGTAAGGAACAGCACCCCTTTGATAACATACCTTCATTGTTTATGCTTTCTGGGTTGCATGATGGACTGCTGGAGCAGAACATGACTTGGGCTCCGTTAACCCGTGTTTTGCTTTCTCATGACCTCCGTATAAAAGCCTAGCGCGATGGAGGAGACACCAATACATGAAACATGAAAGAACAGACTGGCTTTCGTTCCATATGGCAACACTGCAGGGCATATAGGGAACAAAAACACCAGCAGAGTTTTATTCCACCTACAGTTTCAAGTAACGTCAAATAACACCTGAGATCCTAGAGCACATCCCCATGGAAACAGGGGCTATGAAAATCACACATGATCATCTAGGATGAGGGCAGACTTACCCCATCATCCAAGCACTGCTGTCCCTGTATCCCTGTAGGAAAGGTTGGCAGAAATTGTTTAAACTTTGGGTGCAATTTACTATTGAAGCCACCTCATCTTGGGATTTTTAATGTTGAAAGATTATTGATTACTGATTTAATACCTTTAATTGTTTCACACCTACAAACAATCCTTAATTCTGAAGAGAAGCACAAAGTACTTCAGTGGTGTTTTGTAAAGTAGACAGTTTACTTTAAATTATGGCCAAAAATTTGTTTAGGGCCTTACAAGATATTAGTTTGCACTTCCATCGATCAGTTCAGTTGGGAAATTGCCAAATATTCACTTAGTGTCTTATGACTCACACACACAAGCACACCTTCTGGATATCAAGTGGCTGCATTTTAAAGTTAAAGGAGAAATGCCAAACATTTTCTGAACATTTTCATCATGGTTATGTGGCATGAGTGGATAGAGCCCTTCTGTGAACACAAAGAGGACTTCCATTGCAAAATGCACCTAAGTGTGTCTCGGTAAAGGTGGTGCATTGTACGTGTTAGCACTGAAGTGAAAAACCCTACACACTAAGCAGGCTCCGAGGCTTTCAGGGGACTAGGTAGAGAAGACAAATATGCCAAGTTGTCCTACGTAGGGAATAGCTACAGAGCATTGGGTGTGTGGGTAAGTATGTGGCTCCAGCCTGCATTCAGCAGCCACAGAAAGCCTGTGAGAAGGGCTTTGAGAGAGGAGATGCCTTTTCCAGCAAGTGCTGCTGAAAATGGGGAAGCTGCAACACAAGAACAGTTTCAGCTGCTCTGGGGGAATGGCTGCTCTTGAGTAGACTGCTCCCTCCATGAACCCGGCCCTTCAGCTCTATCTGCCACTCTGGGTCTCATTTTGTTTTCTCGGTGTGATTTCAGCTTAATGCTACTTCATGCTAAATTCAAGGGTGGTATCTCTTTCTAATAACCCCCCCCCCCCAAGAAGATATAGGATTGGCTGTGATGGAACAATGGAACCATTGCTGGATCCTGTCTTTTCCTGGGGATCTGATCAAAAAGGACACAGAATAGAATGAAGAAAACCATGGGTCAGCCAGGCAATTGGATCCCAAATCCGCACACAGCACCCTTCTTTAAAGAGAATCCAACTTACCTTTAAACAAACACAACTTTTGTCATTTTGAATTGGAATGCTATTAAATTTTATTTATGTTAATAAATAAATGTTATTAAATTAAGATAAAAATTTAACTTTTTATCATTGCTTGGCATGAAATGAGGAATTGTATGGGATGCAAATCTTTTTTGTAAGGGAATTGTAAAGGAATGCATCTTTTCCTTCAACCTCCACAGTTGCAAGGGCTGTGAGGCCCAAATGTCCAAGTCAGTGTGTGCAGAGCAGAGCAGTGTGATGGGACTGTTCTGCCGTCAAGTCACTCAAAAGGGTGCTCCTCTATCCTTGAATTATTCCAGAAATACGCCTGACCGGGGCGGTGCAAAGACTGCCGAATACTGAATGGTGCTTTGGGGTTTGTTCCCTGCTGTTCTATGCAGGCTACCCTGACAGGTGCCTAGGTTAGGACACCTGGGAATAGAGATGGGGACAGTTTAAGCTGCTTGTCCCAGTAGAGAGGAGAGCTAAGCTTTCTGGGATCCTTCAGGAAGTTTTCTTTCTTTTTTTTCCCTCATTTTTTTATTCAAGATTTCCATCTCCTCCCCTCCTCCTCCCCCTTCCCTCCCCTCCCTTCCACCCATACCCCCACTCCACCCCTCTCCAAAGACAAAGAGCCATCAGGGTTCCCTTCACTATGTTAAGTCCAAGGTCCTCCCAGCTCCCCCTAAGTCCAGGAAGGTGAGCAACCAAACTGACAAGGCTCACAGTGAGCTCGTCCATGCTGTAGAGTTCATGTTCATTGTCATTGTCCTTGGTTTCTCAGTCCTCCTCCACCGTCAAGTCCAGTCGGAAAGGAAGTTTTCCATAGAGAAGTAGTTCTGGACCCAGAACAGGGTGAGAGAGAACGAACGAAGAGGAAAGCAGCTCAGGCGTGATTGAGAGAGAGCAGGTGTGGAAGTAAGCTGGGAGCAAGCTTATGTCCAGACCCGAGATAACTTGGAAAAAAGCAGCGTTGCCTCCGTCCTCCTCTACCCTGCCATCTGTGCGGTACTTGTTCACCCTGTCCCCTCTCCGCCATCGGGGGGCTCTGAGCCTATGGCCTCCTCCTTGCTCAGCGGCCACAGGTCCTCAGTCCCGCCTCGCCCCGCCCCGCCCCGCCCTAGGACTCTGGGGCTCTATACCGAGCTGGGCAAAGCTCCGCGCGCCGAGTTCCAAGCGTTGGTAAGGATGGCCAAGGTCCCCGAGTTGGAAGACGCCTTCGTACAGGAGCAGCCTTCACCCCAACTTCCGTCCGAAATCGCGGAGGAGTGCTGCGTGCAGCTGCTGGGCAAGGGTTTGCGGGTCTACCCCGAGGACAGCGCGTACCTTGCAGCCGGAGCAGTTGCAGGCGCCGCTGGCAGCGGGGAGAAAGGCGGAGACCCTAGGCTGCAGGTGGGAGTCAAATCAGGTGAGTGCTCTGCTCGCCCCGGTTGCGAGGCAGAGGCTGAGTCCCAAAGGCGCCCAACAGTAAATATAAACCCACTCCGAATACACATAGAAGTAGGGTACTCTGTCGGGACCATCTCATTTCACCAGGAAAAACGTTAATGAAAACACTGGTAACTCCGAGGGCTTTGCTCAACTCCTTCTGCTGGCTCGGGCACTTCATCCAAGGTACACCAAGTAGATGTGGAAGCCGGACTGATAGCATGTTTCCTTGTTCTTTGTCACTCCTTAAACTCTCCCTCAGAGATACATTTAAGCAATGGTAACTTTTCCTCCGAAGAAGAGGATGTGGACGCCCACGAGAGCAAGACCAAAGCAGCCGACCCACAGCTCTCTCAGAAGAAGAGCATCACTCAGATCATGAAGGACAAGAAGAAGCAGACTCAGCTCACCCTGCAGTGGTAAGCTGGCCCTGTCGCGCACACCTGTGTCTCTAGCACCCTGGCTGTTCCCAACTTACTTCTCCATAAAAGTTTAAAAGACCCACGAGAAATGCACCCGTTTTCTTTTCACTGCCTATTCGCACGATCTGTATTCGGATCATAATGAAAAACGGGATATATTTTTGACTAAAACCACAGGTTCTTCACATGTAAGCAGTGATGAATTTTTCTATGATTTGCTCAACATGAAATGTATTTATTTGGTATTTTTATGCTCTCGAGATATGATCCTTCAAAATAACAAAAGTGGAAGGACCTTAATTCTGCCTTAATCAACAGCAGGGCAGATACTGTGTCAGTTAGAAAATAGATAGATTGAGTGAGAAGTAAGAGACGGGCAAGTCAGTTAAGCTGTCATAATTTTAAAAATTCAGGTTTATAGTAAATCATATACATTATTTACTGTAGCAAAGCACTACAATTGAATTTGGCCCAAGATTTTTTAAAACCAAGAGATTATCACCAGGTCTAAATATTAAGAGCCTTTTGGTAACACTTGTCTAAAAGGAAGAGGAATCTAAAGTAAGACTGTGTCTTTAAGAAACCTTGCATAATATGAAGAATTAAGGGCACAAATTTCTCCCACAATTCTGAATAATAAGTATAAGGTTACTTACTTATTATTCTGTGTATCATTTATCTGTCTGGCTATCTACCTCTCTATCTGTCTGTCTGTCTGTCTATCTATCTATCTGTCTCTCTATCTAGGATTATTCAGAGGTTAGAAAAATTCGAAAAATAAAATCTATAAATGCTAGTAACCCTTATTTTTGTTTATTTAATCATTAAGTTTTAATTTACATAGCATGAAGTTCTGAAACTGTATGTTCAAACCCTTCCAACAGCTAAATTCAAAACAAATATTCCTTTAAAGTTGTATTGTAATTGTTGAAGTTTGTTGGTACAATTACTAGCTGAAAACACTCTGAAGCTGTAAACAATTGAGAATAAAATTATCTGACATACTTGGGAAGCAACTATTGTTCATCAGGACAATTGGGATATTTTTTGACTTTAGATTTATTTTAAAAGATTTTTGTATGATCTCATCAGGTTTTAGTTCAAAATGAGTGAATAGAAACAATCTTGGATTTATTTAAAATTCTTGTCATAGGTATGTCTAGCTTAACTCAGTATTTTGTAAACCAAACAATGACTGTAAAAACACCTACCCAAATAAATGGATTGCAGGTATTGTATGCCTACTTTTAAAAATGCAAGTATTAAATAGCCATTTATTCTAAGTATTATCATATTTTGAAGAATATAAAGCACTTACATTTTTGTTTTATTTTCCCAGTCTTCTAAAAAAATAAGTTAAAACCCTAAGGTATCTGGATTTTGAGAAATCTGTAAGACTATAGAATCTTGAGAGTGTTAAAATTAGAACAGAAAATCAAACTAAAAATATGGCTTATTAACTCAACTTTTATTGTCAATTAACTAATTTTTGGGTAGGCAATTTTATTTGTTTTGAAATACTGCTTCCTAGTTGGTTTGGATAATTTTATTTAAAAGGATAATTGGCATCTGAAACTCACTGAATGGGTCTCTTGACTTTTACTTTGTGTGCATTAAGAGTATATTAAATCTGAAGTCTTTCAAGACTTCACCCAATTTTAATCTGAATATTGCATTTCTCTTGTGTTGCAAATGACTATGATTTTATTAAGCATAAAATTAGTATAATTACATTTTAGTAAAAAACAATTTACTGGACAATTAGAAAAAGTGGGAATAGAATCTAGAAGTTTTCATTTCTAGATTGTCATTCAGATAAGTGCAGTACAAATATATTCATTACATTACATTTAGTTGAAATTAAATGGAAATCTACCCAGATTTCCGAAGTTTATGTAGTTACATCTATACTGCAGAGTTGGGATTGTCTGTGTTATATTTAGAGACTTCCATAGAGATACATTGCTTCTTTAGATGATCATAGGTTTAATCACATTAAAAGGGTTTGAGAGTGGAAATAGATCGTCATTTCAGTTTCAAAAAAGTGAGTTTACCCTGGTATCTCTTCCAAACAAATGCAGTACCATGTTTTCTCTTGTTCAGGATTCAGAAATAGTTGGTGGATGAAACTAAGGGTGTATGAGCATTGACAAGCCGAAGCCTGGCATTATTTCTGAATTGAGGATGTTCTTTTAAAAACATAGCATCTTCAATTTCATCACTCATAGTCCTAGACCAAATAGTAAACTACTGAACACAGAAGATTTAAAAAGCAAAGACCAAGTATTTGCCTGGGAGAAGTGGTTTTTACATTAGCATCACTTTGTAATGGTGCTAACAGGTACTCACGATGGTTCTCATTCTTCTAAAAATAGTCTTTATGTTTTGTTCATGTTTATGTGGTGGCACGTGTGTGTTTGCTTACAACACAAACATATTGTCTCAGAGCCTCTGTGAGTCAGGAGTCTAGACAGGTTACCTTGGCACTAAGTTCATGGCTAGACAGAAATTAAGAAATTATTTGATGCAAGAATTTCACGAGACATTTCGTTGTTGTTTCTCGAATCTCACTGATTGTTGAGAAAATTTGTTCCCTGAACTGTAAAACTGAGACCCTCAGCTCCCAGAGATCACCTGCCATTCATTCTCTTAGAGGTGGCCTCTTTAGAAGCTATCATTTGCTTCTCCAGATCAGGAGAGGGAGTCTGCTACTACTTCAGGCCTTTCTTCTTTTATTATTATTAAAAAATACTTTTCACTTTACATATCAACTCCATTTCTTCCGCCCTCCCTTTCTCCTTCCCATCTCCCACTCATTCCTCAGAGGGGCTTAAAGCCTTTTTTGGGGAATCAACAAGGTCTGGCTTACCCACTTGAGGCAGGACCTTCCTTCGCTTTCTGACTTTCAAACATATTTTTTTCTGGTGCTTGCCAAGTTAAATTGGATCGTCAAGAGAATTTCCTTTCTTAGGAAATTAATTAACACTTATACGTAACCTTTGTCCACATTTTTAAAGTCCACTGTTACATTTTAATTATGTAACCACCAGAGAGTGACAGCAGTGTAAGGACTATATCCACCACCATTGTGGTTTTTTTTTTTTTTAATGGACAGCACATTCAAATTTCTCTCAACAATTTTGAGATTTATAGCACATAATTTTGGGCTATTTTATTCTGGTATCATTTTAAATAGCATCCAAAACAAAGAAAGCCTATTTACGTCTGCTCATTGACCCACTTGTACAGTCTGTTTTCAAAATGAGCATTAAGTAATTGAGGGGGCAAGGAGGTAATGGTTAAAAGGTTTGACCTAATTCTTGGCCTTTTCTCTCAGGCTTGAAGACAATTACATAGTGTGTGAAGGAGTTTGCCTCCCACGCTGCATTCTGTATGCTCACTATTTAGATTTCTGCAGGAAAGAGAAATTGGAGCCAGCTTGTGCTGCCACCTTTGGAAAGGTATATGACCATATATTAGCGAATACTACCTGACAACTAACATATTGGGTAGACAATGTGTAAGCCAACTCATCTGAATGAGTTCTCTTACAAAACGTTAAAGCATTTGCTTTACAAGCATAAGTGAAATTCCTTAGTGTTTGTTTGGAGCGGTGTATGTTTATATCTTGATTTATTGAGTCACCGAATACGTGCTATCAGATCTAATGTGAGCTCAAGGCAAGCACCATAAAACAGTAGCATATTCCTTCAAAGAGAATTCATTCAAGAATATAGTTAAATTACATTGGGAAGTAAAAGTAAATGAAGGAGACCCATAAATGTAAGCTCTCCTTATTATTTATATTGTCCAAACTTTTGAGTTTTTAATAGATTTTATTCTATTACTTAAATAGCTTTTCTAAATCTTTGTTTCTGTATGAATATGTTATGTTATAGACATAATATTTTTTATAAAAGGATTGGTTAAATTTCTGTCATTTAACATTCTATCTTCAGGATGGGAATCTATGAATCTGATATTAGATGACTTATACATGTTCATGCCATTTTGAAGACCAAGGAATAATATTAATTTCTTGGTAAAATAACTCAATACTGAAACCTTTTAAAGTATTCTGATCATCTGGGATACATTAGTAGAACTGTAGAAAGTTTGAATCTCAAGTATTATATCTCCAAAATTCAGATTCCAGCCTCTAGAGGATTCGTTATCTAGAAAACAATGAGTGTTATGGTCCAGCTCTGTGGGTTTTCAGGGCAGGATGAAGCAAGTGATTTGAGGATTTTTCTATGTACCCCAGGCTGACCTTAAACTCATTATTTAGCTCAGGTTGTCCTTGAACTTGTGATCTCCCGATCAGTCTGTTGAGTGCTGGTATTACAGGCATGTATCATTATTCTTAGCCCCCCACTTTAAAAACCCACTTTAAAAGTGGCCCAACTCTATACTTTCAAGAAGTAATTTATTTTGGAGCATAAGAAATTCCTCAGTGGTTAGGAGAACTGGCTACTCTTCCAGATGAACCTCTTTTCCAGGGGATCCCATGCCTCTTCTGGACTCCATGGCACTGCATAAATGCAATACACAGACATACACACTGGTAAAATACTCATACATATAAAATAAAATAATGCTAAAAAGTAATTTAATTACTTTTGAAAGCATTTTCTCTTACACAGACAGTGTGATATACGTGTGGTACTCGTGGACTTAGAATCTAACCATGCCTGTGATTAGCTTATTGGATACATGATAATCAGTCTCCTCATGGCTCAGTGCACCCTCTGAAGCTGGATGAGACAGCTTCAGATGTCCATGTTAGCACTATCATTTTTCTGAGTCTACCTTACTGCAACAGTCCTTAAGTAGGAATCATGGAGCACTTTGAACATTTTATAAAACTAGAAGCAATTAACTCATCAAATTTTCCATGGAGCTCCCTTAAGACCCAAGGAGCCTTTCAGAATGATGATGGATATTTAATGTGGGTAAAACTCTGAATGGAATTATCATAGAGGAATCTAAACAGCCTTCCTGTGTGTGTAAATAAAGTAACCTTTGCTTCAGTAGTTACATCAAGCAAAAATAGATCTTGGTAGGCACTTCCATGGTAATTGGTGCAATTCTTACCAACATACATGTATTACTTTCCTGTAGTTTAAGTGTTCTTTTTAGTCTGACATTTACTTTCTTAAGTAGGATATGAGTGGCTTGCATTAGAACTACACGAGTTAGAAACCTTTTCTTTCTTTTTTAGACAATTCGCCAAAAATTTCCCCTCTTGACAACACGAAGACTTGGAACAAGAGGACATTCAAAGTAAGAATGGAACAATGAGTTTCTCCTTTATTCTTATAGACATATGATAACTATTGTCTTTATCAGTGAACAGAATCAGGTATTTTCTTTCTTGATGAAGTAGATAAACTGGGAAAAATAAAAGGATGTAGAAAAGAATAAGGTTTAGAAAGAAAAATTTATAAAGACTACTCATAGTATCTATCATGCTTTCTCCTGAAATATGTTAAGTGAATAGCTTTCATGATTTTAAGCTATTGTTGAAGTCACCAGGGTCATGAACAATGAATATACAAGACAAAATTTAATAACCAGGGAGACCGACAACATCCCCTAAAGGACAAGGGGAACCCTACCACATGCTTCAAGTTCTTCCTAGCCTTTTCGCACTCAGATGATCATTTCAGCCATTTAGCATCTCCTTCCCCATTCAAGACAAATAGCATTCATAATAACCTACTTTCTCATCCCTATAAATATAATATCACTGAAATATAAACATACAATAAGCAGTATGCAGCCTGCCTCTTAGCATCCTTGGCTTTTCTTCCATACCTTTCTCTGTAGATCTCCATTACAGGCTCATGTTCACAGTGATTATTCTGTCCATGTTTTCATTTTCTAACAGAATCAGATCTTTCTTTTCTTTTTTTTTTTCTGGTCTAAAAAGTTACATTGTTCTCAGGATTAATGGCATACTGATTTATATTTCTCTCTCCCCTCAACTGCTGCTCCAAAGAGATATACTTTGTCAGTTTAGGTCCTTTGGGTATTTGCATGCAGAAATTTAAACAATATGTTTCCATTTGATGTCCCACTTCGAAAGTCAGATTAGTCCTCACTCATACTACACAGGTTTAGTAATGTCTCAATGTTACTTCTCACCCAAACATCATTCTGTCTAGTCTGATCTTTTCTTTTGCTTTGTTTTGATTGAGCTACATATTTTTCTCAGCTCCCCTCTGTTCCTCTCATCTCTCTTCTACCCTCTCCCATGGTCCCCATGCTCCCAATTTACTCAGGAGATCTTGTCTCTTTCTACTTCCCATGTACATTAGCTCCATGTATGTCTCTTTTAGGGTCCTCTTTGTTGTCTAGGTTCTCTGGAATGATGAATTATTGACTGTTTTTCTTTTGCTTTATGTCTAAATCCACTTACGAATGAGTACATATGATATTTGTCTTTATAGATCTGAATTACCTCATTCAATATGATGTTTTCTAGATCCATCCATTTACCTGCAAATTTCAAGATGTCATTATTTTTTTCTGCTATGTAGTACTCCATTGTGTAAATGTACCACACTTTCCTTATCCATTCTTTGGTCAAGGACATTTAGGTTGGACATTTAGGTTGTTTCCAGGTTATGGCTATGACAAACAATGCTGCTATGAACATAGTTGAGTGCATGTCATTGTGGTACAATTGAGCATCCTTTGGGTATATATCCAAAAGTGGTATTTCTGTGTTTTGAGGGTTTTTTTTTTTCCTAATTTTCTCAAAAATAAATACAATATTTTCACATTGAGTTTCCAAAGTTCTGACTGAATCATATCTCTCCCATGCTCAATGACTTTCACAGGCTCACAATTTCAACTCTCTAAAAAGTATATATCTATTCGCTCTCCTCCCAAAAAAAAAAAAAGAAAGGCTCCCTCGCAGAAGGGGTCAGAGGAAAACGAAGCAAGCAAAGAAAAAAAGCCGAAATCTCCTCCATCCCAACTCCCTCCACTCCATATACTCTCGCTCCTCTCCCTCCTCTCCCTCCTCCTCCTCCTCCCTCTCTCTCTCTCTCTCTCTCTCTCTCTCTCTGTGTGCATACCTGTATGTTTATACATGTACTATGCATGACACATGTGGACATCAGTTCTCTTCTCCCATGTACATTCTAGGGATTGTACTCAGTTTGTCAGGTTTGGCAGCAAGTTTTAGTTTTACCAACTAAACATCTCACTGCTTCACAATTTCTACTCTTAAAGACAACTTCTTACCTCAATATTCAAAGTCTATTATGACTTAGTTTCAACCCTTTTTCCTATCTTCCTGTTTACTTCTCAGTTCTCAGGATATTTCCATATTGTTACTAGATTACCACCACAATAGCCTTTTAAATCACCCCATCTGTCTTGTCTTTCTTCTGTGGCAGCTTTCCCTTCTGAGGACACCCTTGAACCTTGTATTTTGAAATCTTAGATATTTAAAGGAATGGTTCCTAAACCTTCTCTTCTGAATATTCTCTTATTCTATTAATTTGGATAGGCTCTTTGCACTCTATAACTGTTCATTAGTATCTATCTCAACATGTCATTTAGTCCCTTCCTATATTATAATAGGAAGATATAATTTGAGAACAGATACTTTGATTCACTTTTAATTCTTTCTGTTGTTTAACAAAT